>NW_021822548.1:0-23485 GCF_901001165.1 Salmo trutta
ATGACAGTCATTCATTACAGTAGGATGATCATTACAGCAGGATGGTCATTACAGTAGGATGGTCATTACAGTAGGATGGTCATTACAGCAGGATGGTCAGCTGATCTTTAGGGGAAGCTGATCTGTTGGGGAAGCTGATCTGTTGGGGAAGCTGATCTGTTGGGGAAGCTGATCTGTAGGGGAAGCTGATCTGTTGGGGAAGCTGATCTGTAGGGGAAGCTGATCTGTAGGGGAAGCTGATCTGTAGGGGAAGCTTACTATACTATTGAGGACTTTTTGAGGACCAACAATTGATTCAAAATAATTTTGTCCCTAACCCTAACCTTAACCCTTACCTAACCCCTAACCCTAACCTTAACCCTTACCTAACCCCTAACCCTAACCCTTACCCTAACCTTACCCCCTAACCTTAAACCCTAACCCTAACCTTAACCCTAACCTTAAACCCTAACCCAATTTCAATTACCCTAACCCTAACCCCTAACCCTAACCTTACCCCATAACCCTAATCAGAAACCCCTAACCCGAAACCGTAACCCCTAACCATAACCCTAACCTTAAGCCCTAACCCCTAACCCTAACCCCTAACCCCTAACCCCTAACACCTAACCCTAACCTTAACCCATAACCCTAATCAGAAACCCCTAACCCGAAACCGTAACCCCTAACCATAACCCTAACCATAACCCTAACCCTAACCCCTAACCCTAACCCCTAACCCCTAACCCCTAACACCTAAATCTTCCCCTAAACCTAAAATAGCCTTTTTACAACAGAGGACTGGAAAAATGTCCTCACTTCTCTGAATTTTAGTTGGTTTAATATTCTAGTGAGGACTTCTGGTGCTGACTAGTAAAACATATAGGCACACACACACACACACACACACACACACACACACACACACACACTAACCCGACAACGTCCACATAGCAACGCTCTATAAGTGACAGTCTTCAGCATGGAGTGGGAAGGTTAGCGGTTTCCCACTTAACTTATACAGGGGGGCGTGTCCCAGATGACATCATGTTCCCTATACAGGGGGGCGTGTCCCAGATGACATCATGTTCCCTATACAGGGGGGCGTGTCCCAGATGACACCATGTTCCCTATACAGAGCTGGGGGCGTGTCCCAGATGACACCATGTTCCCTATACAGAGCTGGGGGCGTGTCCCAGATGACACCATGTTCCCTATACAGAGCTGGGGGCGTGTCCCAGATGACACCATGTTCCCTATACAGAGCTGGGGGCGTGTCCCAGATGACACCATGTTCCCTATAAAGAGCTGGGGGCGTGTCCCAGATGACATCATGTTCCCTATACAGAGCTGGGGGCGTGTCCCAGATGACACCATGTTCCCTATACAGAGCTGGGGGCGTGTCCCAGATGACACCATGTTCCCTATACAGAGCTGGGGGCGTGTCCCAGATGACACCATGTTCCCTATACAGAGCTGGGGGCGTGTCCCAGATGACACCATGTTCCCTATACAGATCTTCGCAAAAAGCCCAGGTGGTGGAGACGGGTCACGGTTAAACAGCCCAGGTGGAAACGGGTCACGGTTAAACAGCCCAGGTGGAGACGGGTCACGGTTAAACAGCCCAGGTGGAGACGGGTCACGGTTAAACAGCCCAGGTGGTGGAGACGGGTCACGGTTAAACAGCCCAGGTGTTGGAGACGGGTCACGGTTAAACAGCCCAGGTGTTGGAGACGGGTCACGGTTAAACAGCCCAGGTGGTGGAGACGGGTCACGCTTAAACAGCCCAGGTGGTGGAGACGGGTCACGGTTAAACAGCCCAGGTGGTGGAGACGGGTCACGGTTAAACAGCCCAGGTGGAGACGGGTCACGGTTAAACAGCCCAGGTGGTGGAGACGGGTCACGGTTAAACAGCCCAAGTATTTCTATAGATCTTGAAGTAGATTTAAGTCCAAACTGTAACTCTGCCACTCAGGAACATTCACTGTCTTCTTGGTAAGCAACTCCAGTGTAGATTTGTCCTTGTGTTTTAGGTTATTGTCCTGCTGAAAGGTGAATTAATCTCCCAGTATCTGGTGGAAAGCAGACTGAACCAGGTTTTCCTCTAGGATTTGACCTGTGCTTAACTCCTTCCTGTTTTCTTTTTATCCTTTAAAAACTCCCCAGTATTTGCTGTCACGCTTGTCGTCGTAGAGAGAATGGGACCAATGAGCAGCGGGTTTCGTGCTCAACATATTTATTTATAAAACAATGCGAACACCACGGAAGAAAACAATAAACAAACTAGCGACGTGAAACAGTGAAAACACACCCTACTATATAGGACTCCCAATCAAAGGCCACTCAACACACCTGCCTTCAATTGAGAGTCCAACCCCAATCAACTAGACATAGAAACACAGACATAGACCAGTGACAAACCCCATAATACCTACATCAACTACCCTCTGCCACGTCCTGACCAAACTACAATAACCAAATATACTCTATACTGGTCAGGACGTGACACTGGGACATCACTACTATGTTGTTTGATCCTCAGTTATCCCACCATCGCAGACATTGAGCTCTGAAACTATTTAAAAAAATTAACAAAGGTCTCGTGGTGACATATCCAAGGAAGGTTCCTGCAGCTCAGATCAGAAGGATAACTGTATCTTTACTATATATCATCATTATTAGCTTGGACCACGCTTAAAGATATATCCAATGTCGGATTTGTAATTATTACCCATCTACCAATCACTGGCCGTCTTTATGCTTTCCCTGAGGCTCAGTTGGTAGAGCATGGTGTTTGCAACGCCAGCGTGGTGTTTTGCAACGCCAGGGTTGTGGGTTCGATTCCCACGGGGGGCCAGTACAAAAAATCAAAAAAATGCCTGAAATGTATGCATTCACTACTGTAAGTCGCTCTGGATAAGAGCTTCTGCTAAATGACTAAAATGTAAATGTTTACGAGGCTTTTAAAAAGCTCCCTGGTTCTTTGTTGTTGAATGTGTGCTTGAAATTCAATACTGGACTGAGGGACTTTACAGATGTTGTTTGTATAGGAAAGGGGGGGTAATGTCAAGCTGGATTATTTCATAAGGAGTCCATGTAATTTACAGATGTTGTTTGTATAGGAAAGGGGGGTAATGTCAAGCTGGATTATTTCATAAGGAGTCCATGTAATTTACAGATGTTGTTTGTATAGGAAAGGGGGGGTAATGTCAAGCTGGATTATTTCATAAGGAGTCCATGTAATTTACAGATGTTGTTTGTATAGGAAAGGGGGGGGTAATGTCAAGCTGGATTATTTCATAAGGAGTCCATGTAATTTACAGATGTTGTTTGTATAGGAAAGGGGGGGGTAATGTCAAGCTGGATTATTTCAGGAGTCCATGTAATTTATTATGTGGTTTGTTTACGTCAAATTTTACTCCTGAACTAATTTATGCATGTTCATAACAAAAGGGGCTGAATGCTTATAAAACGGCTATATTTTAGTTATTTAATTCGTTTGTTATTTAATTCATTTACAAAACATTTGTAGAATGCTATTTTCACTTTGATATTATGTAGTATTCTCTGTAAATCAATGACAAACAAATCACAATTAAATCCATTTCAATCCCGCTGTGTAACACAACTAAATGTGGGGGTAAAAAACCCACAGGGAAGGATTTATGATACACAGATTCAAATAGCAAAAATGTATTTCAAGGATACATTCCAGAAGACGAAGGCATTGTATTGTCTAACAAGCACTGTTTCAGACCAACTAGCCTTGACAGCAAGGTGAATTTATGCAAAACGTAAACTGTATTCTACAGAGACAGAGAGGAGGGACTAGATAAACTGTATTCTACAGAGACAGAGAGGAGGGATACGTAGACTAGATAAACTGTATTCTACAGAGACAGAGAGGAGGGATACGTAGACTAGATAAACTGTATTCTACAGAGACAGAGAGGAGGGATACGTAGACAAGATAAACTGTATTCTACAGAGACAGAGAGGAGGGATACGTAGACTAGATAAACTGTATTCTACAGAGACAGAGAGGAGGGATACGTAGACTAGATAAACTGTATTCTACAGAGACAGAGAGGAGGGATACGTAGACTAGATAAACTGTATTCTACAGTTTCCACCCTCTCAGGGCTGGGTGTCTCAGACTCTATCAGATCCTCCTCTCCACCCTCTCAGGGCTGGGTGTCTCAGACTCTATCAGATCCCCCTCTCAGGGCTGGGTGTCTCAGGCTCTATCAGATCCTCCTCTCCACCCTCTCAGGGCTGGGTGTCTCAGACTCTATCAGATCCCCCTCTCAGGGCTGGGTGTCTCAGTCTCTATCAGATCCTCCTCTCAGGGCTGGGTGTCTCAGGCTCTATCAGATCCTCCTCTCCACCCTCTCAGGGCTGGGTGTCTCAGGCTCTATCAGATCCTCCTCTCCACCCTCTCAGGGCTGGGTGTCTCAGGCTCTATCAGATCCTCCTCTCAGGGCTGGGCGTCTCAGGCTCTATCAGATCCTCCCTCTCAGGGCTGGGTGTCTCAGGCTCTATCAGATCCTCCTCTCCACCCTCTCAGGGCTGGGTGTCTCAGGCTCTATCAGATCCCCCTCTCAGGGCTGGGTGTCTCAGGCTCTATCAGATCCTCCTCTCCACCCTCTCAGGGCTGGGTGTCTCCGGCTCTATCAGATCCCCCTCTCAGGGCTGGGTGTCTCAGGCTCTATCAGATCCCCCTCTCAGGGTTGGGTGTCTCAGGCTCTATCAGATCCCCCTCTCAGGGCTGGGTGTCTCAGGCTCTATCAGATCCCCCTCTCAGGGCTGGGTGTCTCAGGCTCTATCAGATCCTCCTCTCCACCCTCTCAGGGCTGGGTGTCTCAGACTCTATCAGATCCTCCTCTCCACCCTCTCAGGGCTGGGTGTCCCAGGCTCTATCAGATCCCCCTCTCAGTGCTGGGTGTCTCAGGCTCTATCAGATCCTCCTCTCCACCCTCTCAGGGCTGGGTGTCTCAGGCTCTATCAGATCCTCCTCTCCACCCTCTCAGGGCTGGGTGTCTCAGGCTCTATCAGATCCTCCTCTCCACCCTCTCAGGGCTGGGTGTCTCAGGCTCTATCAGATCCTCCTCTCCACCCTCTCAGGGCTGGGTGTCTCAGGCTCTATCAGATCCTCCTCTCCACCCTCTCAGGGCTGGGTGTCTCAGGCTCTATCAGATCCTCCTCTCAGGGCTGGGTGTCTCAGGCTCTATCAGATCCTCCTCTCCACCCTCTCAGGGCTGGGTGTCTCAGACTCTATCAGATCCTCCTCTCCACCCTCTCAGGGCTGGGCGTCTCAGGCTCTATCAGATCCTCCTCTCCACCCTCTCAGGGCTGGGTGTCTCAGACTCTATCAGATCCTCCTCTCCACCCTCTCAGGGCTGGGTGTCTCAGGCTCTATCAGATCCTCCTCTCCACCCTCTCAGGGCTGGGCGTCTCAGACTCTATCAGATCCTCCTCTCCACCCTCTCAGGGCTGGGTGTCTCAGGCTCTATCAGATCCTCCTCTCCACCCTCTCAGGGCTGGGTGTCTCAGACTCTATCAGATCCTCCTCTCCACCCTCTCAGGGCTGGTTGTCTCAGGCTCTATCAGATCCTCCTCTCCACCCTCTCAGGGCTGGGTGTCTCAGACTCTATCAGATCCTCCTCTCAGGGCTGGGTGTCTCAGACTCTATCAGATCCCCCTCTCAGGGTTGGGTGTCTCAGGCTCTATCAGATCCCCCTCTCAGGGCTGGGTGTCTCAGGCTCTATCAGATCCCCCTCTCAGGGCTGGGTGTCTCAGGCTCTATCAGATCCTCCTCTCCACCCTCTCAGGGCTGGGTGTCTCAGACTCTATCAGATCCTCCTCTCCACCCTCTCAGGGCTGGGTGTCCCAGGCTCTATCAGATCCCCCTCTCAGTGCTGGGTGTCTCAGGCTCTATCAGATCCTCCTCTCCACCCTCTCAGGGCTGGGTGTCTCAGCTCTATCAGATCCTCCTCTCCACCCTCTCAGGGCTGGGTGTCTCAGGCTCTATCAGATCCTCCTCTCCACCCTCTCAGGGCTGGGTGTCTCAGGCTCTATCAGATCCTCCTCTCCACCCTCTCAGGGCTGGGTGTCTCAGGCTCTATCAGATCCTCCTCTCCACCCTCTCAGGGCTGGGTGTCTCAGGCTCTATCAGATCCTCCTCTCAGGGCTGGGTGTCTCAGGCTCTATCAGATCCTCCTCTCCACCCTCTCAGGGCTGGGTGTCTCAGACTCTATCAGATCCTCCTCTCCACCCTCTCAGGGCTGGGCGTCTCAGGCTCTATCAGATCCTCCTCTCCACCCTCTCAGGGCTGGGTGTCTCAGACTCTATCAGATCCTCCTCTCCACCCTCTCAGGGCTGGGTGTCTCTCCACCCTCTCAGGGCTGGGCGTCTCAGACTCTATCAGATCCTCCTCTCCACCCTCTCAGGGCTGGGTGTCTCAGGCTCTATCAGATCCTCCTCTCCACCCTCTCAGGGCTGGGTGTCTCAGACTCTATCAGATCCTCCTCTCCACCCTCTCAGGGCTGGTTGTCTCAGGCTCTATCAGATCCTCCTCTCCACCCTCTCAGGGCTGGGTGTCTCAGACTCTATCAGATCCTCCTCTCAGGGCTGGGTGTCTCAGACTCTGTACACTCTTGGATTGCATCCTACCCGGCTGGCTGCTCTTACCAGGTGACGTGGAGAGGATCTGTATCTGCACTTTTCGGTTCTAGGACCTCTCCTCTCCTCTCCTCTCCTCTCTATAGACCAAGTCACTTAGCTCCATCATATCCTCACATGGTCTCTCCCATCACTGCTACGAGGATGGACCTCTCCTACTGTTCTCCTCCCCCCCTTTCTGAATCCCTGGTGGTGACACATGTCCCTACCTGGCAGATATCTCAGTCTGGATGTCAGCCCACCACCTCAAACTCAACAAGACTCCCGAGTGGCGCAGCTGTCTAAGGCACTGCATCTCAGTGCTAGAGGCGTCACTACAGACTACAGACCCTGGTTTGATACCAGGCTGTATCACAACCGGCCGTGATTGGGAGTCCCATAGGGCGGCGCACAATTGACCCAGCATCATCCGGGTTAGGGTTTGGCCGGGGTAGGCCGTCATTGTAAATCATAATTTGTTCTTAACTGACTTGCCTAGTTAAATAAAGGTTAACATTTTTTTTTTAAATAAATTAAAAAAGACAGAGCTGCTCTTCCTCCCGGGGAAGGCCTGCCAGCTCAAAGACCTCTCTATCAAGGTTGACAACTCGCCAGCGTCGCCCTCCCAGAGCGCAAATAACCTTGGCGTGACCCTGGACAACACTCTGTTGTTCTCTGCAAACGTCAAAGCAGTGATTCGTTCTTGCAGGTTCATCTGTAGAGTACGACCCTACCTCACACAGGAAGCAGCGCCGGTCCTAATCCAGGCACTTGTCTTCTCTGTCTGGACGACTGAAACTCTCTGCTTGGCTGGGCTCTCTGCTTGCTTGCTTAACATTTTTCACATAGGTGTTTTACTGAGCTGTACTCAATGAACAGCATTATCACATAGGTGTTCATTTTGTCCAGGTGGGAAAAGGGTAGTGCGGAGTACAATAGAAATTGCGTCATCTGTGGATCTGTTTTGGGCGGTATGCGAATTGGAGTGAGTCTAGGGTTTCTGGGATAATGGTGTTGATCTGAGCCATGACCAGCCTTTCAAAACACTTCATGACTACAGACGTGAGTGCTACGGGTCGGTAGTCATTTAGACAGGTTAACTTGGTGTTCTTGGGTTCTTGGGCTACGGAGTGTTCACACAGTCGTCCAGAACAGCTAGTGCTCTCATGTATGGTTCAGTGTTGCCGGAAAGTAGATGAAGGGTCATGGTGAAAAAAAATAAGTAAAATAGTATTTTAGTGATTTCAAACTGGATCAAAGTAACCGGAACATAAGGTAAGGACTAGCCATCCAATACTAGAGAGGAAGACAGGTTGAAATGTTGTAAACTGGTTTAATTGACGTCATTCTTTTACTATTGTAAAGTGGTTGTTCCACTGGATATCATAAGGTGAATGCACCAATTTCTAAGTCGCTCTGGATAAGAGCGTCTGCTAAATGACATAAAAGTAAAAATAAAAATTTTAACTCTACAAAACTAAAATCACATTTACATCTAGTAGGAATATTTAGTAGGAATATAAGAATATATATTAGGAATATATAAAATGTTCTAAACATTCACTTCTAGAGAGGAACATGGGGCTAAGAGGGGGTACTACGGGCAGAGAACCACTGCTCTAAACGTTCACTTCTAGAGAGGAAAGGAGCAAAGTATGTCTGAAAATCTCCTATATGATTTGACCAATAAATAGCAGGCAGATATTACAGATTGCACCTTTAAAGAAACACTTAAATATGAAAAAAGAACAGTGTTGTAACAGTTTGTACAGATAAACATATCTTGGGATAACAGTTAGTTATAACTGTTGAACATCTATATGACATGTATTGGTAATGACAGCCATGGGAGTCTGGTTCAGTGTATTGGTAATGACAGCCATGGGAGTGGAGTCTGGTTCAGTGTATTGGTAATGACAGCCATGGGAGTCTGGTTCAGTGTATTGGTAATGACAGCCATGGGAGTCTGGTTCAGTGTATTGGTAATGACAGCCATGGGAGTCTGGTTCAGTGTATTGGTAATGACAGCCATGGGAGTCTGGTTCAGTGTATTGGTAATGACAGCCATGGGAGTCTGGTTCAGTGTATTGGTAATGACAGCCATGGGAGTCTGGTTCAGTGTATTGGTAATGACAGCCATGGGAGTGGAGTCTGGTTCAGTGTATTGGTAATGACAGCCATGGGAGTGGAGTCTGGTTCAGTGTATTGGTAATGACAGCCATGGGAGTCTGGTTCAGTGTATTGGTAATGACAGCCATGGGAGTCTGGTTCAGTGTATTGGTAATGACAGCCATGGGAGTGGAGTCTGGTTCAGTGTATTGGTAATGACAGCCATGGGAGTCTGGTTCAGAGTATTGGTAATGACAGCCATGGGAGTGGAGTCTGGTTCAGTGTATTGGTAATGACAGCCATGGGAGTATGGTTCAGTGTATTGGTAATGACAGCCATGGGAGTGGAGTCTGGTTCAGTGTATTGGTAATGACAGCCATGGGAGTATGGTTCAGTGTATTGGTAATGAAAGCCCTGGGAGTGGAGTCTGGTTCAGTGTATTGGTAATGACAGCCATGGGAGTGGAGTCTGGTTCAGTGTATTGGTAATGACAGCCATGGGAGTGGAGTCTGGTTCAGTGTATTGGTAATGACAGCCATGGGAGTGGAGTCTGGTTCAGTGTATTGGTAATGACAGCCATGGGAGTTTGGTTCAGTGTATTGGTAATGACAGCCATGGGAGTCTGGTTCAGTGTATTGGTAATGACAGCCATGGGAGTCTGGTTCAGTGTATTGGTAATGACAGCCATGGGAGTGGAGTCTGGTTCAGTGTATTGGCAATGACAGCCATGGGAGTCTGGTTCAGAGTATTGGTAATGACAGCCATGGGAGTGGAGTCTGGTTCAGTGTATTGGCAATGACAGCCATGGGAGTTTGGTTCAGTGTATTGGTAATGACAGCCATGGGAGTATGGTTCAGTGTATTGGTAATGACAGCCATGGGAGTCTGGTTCAGTGTATTGGTAATGACAGCCATGGGAGTCTGGTTCAGTGTATTGGTAATGACAGCCATGGGAGTCTGGTTCAGTGTATTGGTAATGACAGCCATGGGAGTGGAGTCTGGTTCAGTGTATTGGTAATGACAGCCATGGGGAGTGGAGTCTGGTTCAGTGTATTGGTAATGACAGCCATGGGAGTGGAGTCTGGTTCAGTGTATTGGTAATTACAGCCATGGGAGTCTGGTTCAGTGTATTGGTAATGACAGCCCTGGGAGTGGAGTCTGGTTCAGTGTATTGGTAATGACAGCCATGGGAGTGGAGTCTGGTTCAGTGTATTGGTAATGACAGCCATGGGAGTGGAGTCTGGTTCAGTGTATTGTTAATGACAGCCATGGAAGTCTGGTTCAGTGTATTGGTAATGACAGCCATGGGAGTCTGGTTCAGTGTATTGGTAATGACAGCCATGGGAGTGGAGTCTGGTTCAGTGTATTGGTAATGACAGCCCTGGGAGTCTGGTTCAGTGTATTGGTAATGACAGCCATGGGAGTCTGGTTCAGTGTATTGGTAATGACAGCCATGGGAGTGGAGTCTGGTTCAGTGTATTGGTAATGACAGCCATGGGAGTCTGGTTCAGTGTATTGGTAATGACAGCCATGGGAGTCTGGTTCAGTGTATTGGTAATGACAGCCATGGGAGTCTGGTTCAGTGTGTTGGTAATGACAGCCATGGGAGTGGAGTCTGGTTCAGTGTATTGGTAATGACAGCCATGGGAGTGGAGTCTGGTTCAGTGTTTTGGTAATGACAGCCATGGGAGTCTGGTTCAGTGTATTGGGTAATGACAGCCATGGGAGTCTGGTTCAGTGTATTGGTAATGACAGCCATGGGAGTGGAGTCTGGTTCGTGTATTGGTAATGACAGCCATGGGAGTCTGGTTCAGTGTATTGGTAATGACAGCCATGGGAGTCTGGTTCAGTGTATTGGTAATGACAGCCATGGGAGTCTGGTTCAGTGTATTGGTAATGACAGCCATGGGAGTGGAGTCTGGTTCAGTATATTGGTAATGACAGCCATGGGAGTCTGGTCAGTGTATTGGGCAATGACACCATGGGAGTGGAGTCTGGTTCAGTGTATTGGTAATGACAGCCATGGGAGTTTGGTTCAGTGTATTGGTATGACAGCCATGGGAGTATGGTTCAGTGTATGGTAATGACAGCCATGGGAGTGGAGTCTGGTTCAGTGTATTGGTAATGACAGCCATGGGAGTCTGGTTCAGTGTATTGGTAATGACAGCCATGGGAGTCTGGTTCAGTGTATTGGTATGACAGCCATGGGAGTCTGGTTCAGTGTATTGGTAATGACAGCCATGGGAGTTCTGGTTCAGTGTATTGGTAATGACAAGCCATGGGAGTCTGGTTCAGTGTATTGGTAATGACAGCCATGGGAGTCTGGTTCAGTGTATTGGTAATGACAGCCATGGGAGTGGAGTCTGGTTCAGTGTATTGGTAATGACAGCCATGGGAGTCTGGTTCAGTGTATTGGTAATGACAGCCATGGGAGTCTGGTTCAGTGTATTGGTAAATGACAGCCATGGGAGTCTGGTTCAGTGTATTGGTAATGACAGCCATGGGAGTCTGGTTCAGTGTATTGGTAATGACAGCCATGGGAGTCTGGTTCAGTGTATTGGTAATGACAGCCATGGGAGTCTGGTTCAGTGTATTGGTAATGACAGCCATGGGAGTGTGGTTCAGTGTATTGGTAATGACAGCCATGGGAGTCTGGTTCAGTGTATTGGTAATGACAGCCATGGGAGTGGAGTCTGGTTCAGTGTATTGGTAATGACAGCCCTGGGAGTGGAGTCTGGTTCAGTGTATTGGTAATGACAGCCATGGGAGTGGAGTCTGGTTCAGAGTATTGGTAATGACAGCCATGGGAGTCTGGTTCAGTGTATTGGTAATGACAATCCCATGGGAGTGGAGTCTGGTTCAGTGTATTGGTAATGACAGCCATGGGAGTGGAGTCTGGTTCAGTGTATTGGTAATGACAGCCCTGGGAGTGGAGTCTGGTTCAGTGTATTGGTAATGACAGCCATGGGAGTGGAGTCTGGTTCAGAGTATTGGTAATGACAGCCATGGGAGTCTGGTTCAGTGTATTGGTAATGACAGCCATGGGAGTGGAGTCTGGTTCAGTGTATTGGTAATGACAGCCATGGAGTCTGGTTCAGTGTATTGGTAATGACAGCCATGGGAGTCTGGTTCAGTGTATTGTAATGACAGCCATGGGAGTCTGGTTCAGTGTATTGGTAATATGACAGGCCATGGGAGTCTGGTTCAGTGTAATTGGTAATGACAGCCATGGGAGTCTGGTTCAGTGTATTGGTAATGACAGCCATGGGAGTCTGGTTCAGAGTATTGGTAATGACAGCCATGGGAGTCTGGTTCAGTGTATTGGTAATGACAGCCATGGGAGTGGAGTCTGGTTCAGTGTATTGGTAATGACAGCAATGGGAGTGGAGTATGGTTCAGTGTATTGGTAATGACAGCCATGGGAGTCTGGTTCAGTGTATTGGTAATGACAGCCATGGGAGTGGAGTCTGGTTCAGTGTATTGGTAATCAGCCATGGGAGTCTGGTTCAGTGTATTGGTAATGACAGCCATGGGAGTCTGGTTCAGTGTATTGGTAATGACAGCCATGGGAGTGGAGTCTGGTTCAGTGTATTGGTAATGACAGCCATGGGAGTGGAGTCTGGTTCAGTGTATTGGTAATGACAGCCCTGGGAGTGGAGTCTGGTTCAGTGTATTGGTAATGACAGCCATGGGAGTGGAGTCTGGTTCAGAGTATTGGTAATGACAGCCATGGGAGTCTGGTTCAGTGTATTGGTAATGACAGCCATGGGGAGTGGAGTCTGGTTCAGTGGTATTGGTAATGACAAGCCATGGGAGTCTGGTTCAGTGTATTGGTAATGACAGCCATGGGAGTGGAGTCTGGTTCAGTTTATTGGTAATGACAGCCATTGGAGTCTGGTTCAGTGTATTGGTAATGACAGCCATGGGAGTCTGGTTCAGTGTATTGGTAATGACAGCCATGGGAGTCTGGTTCAGTGTATTGGTAATGACAGCCATGGGAGTCTGGTTCAGTGTATTGGTAATGACAGCCATGGGAGTCTGGTTCAGTGTTGGTAATGACAGCCATGGGAGTCTGGTTCAGAGTATTGGTAATGACAGCCATGGGAGTCTGGTTCAGTGTATTGGTAATGACAGCCATGGGAGTGGAGTCTGGTTCAGTGTATTGGTAATGACAGCAATGGGAGTTGAGTATGGTTCAGTGTATTGGTAATGACAGCCATGGGGAGTCTGGTTCAGTGTATTGGTAATGACAGCCATGGGAGTGGAGTCTGGCTTCAGTGTATTGGTATCAGCCATGGGAGTCTGGTTCAGTGTAGTGGTAATGACAGCAGGGGAGTCTGGTTCAGTGTATTGGTAATGACAGCCATGGGAGTCTGTTCGTGTAGTGGTAATGACAGCCAGGGGAGTGGAGTCTGGTTCAGAGTATTGGTATGACAGCCATGGAGTGGAGTCTGGTTCAGTGTATTGGTATGACAGCCATGGGATCTGGTTCAGTGTATTGGTAATGACAGCCATGGGAGTGGATTCTGGTTCAGAGTATTGGTAAATGACAGCCATGGTAGTCTGGTTTCAGTGTATGGTAATGACAGCCATGGGAGTCTGGTTCAGTGTATTGGTAATGACAGCCCTGGGAGTCTGGTTCAGTGTAGTGGTAATGACAGCCATGGGAGTGGAGTCTGGTTCAGTGTATTGGTAATGACAGCCATGGGAGTCTGGTTCAGTGTATTGGTAATGACAGCCATGGGAGTCTGGTTCAGTGTATTGGTAATGACAGCCATGGGAGTCTGGTCAGTGTATTGGTAATGACAGCCATGGGAGTGGAGTCTGGTTCAGTGTATTGGTAATGACAGCCATGGGAGTCTGGTTCAGTGTATTGGTAATGACAGCCATGGGAGTCTGGTTCAGTGTATTGGTAATGACAGCCATGGGAGTCTGGTTCAGTGTATTGGTAATGACAGCCATGGGAGTCTGGTTCAGTGTATTGGTAAGTACAGCCATGGGAGTGGAGTCTGGTTCAGTGTATTGGTAATGACAGCCATGGGAGTCTGGTTCAGTGTATTGGTAATGACAGCCATGGGAGTCTGGTTCAGTGTATTGGTAATGACAGCCATAGGAGTGGAGTCTGGTTCAGTGTATTGGTAATGACAGCCATGGGAGTCTGGTTCAGTGTATTGGTAATGACAGCCATGGGAGTCTGGTTCAGTGTATTGGTAATGACAGCCATGGGAGTGGAGTCTGGTTCAGTGTATTGGTAATGACAGCCATGGGAGTGGAGTCTGGTTCAGTGTATTGGTAATGACAGCCATGGGAGTCGGTTCAGTGTATTGGTAATGACAGCCATGGGAGTCTGGTTCAGTGTATTGGTAATGACAGCCATGGGAGTCTGGTTCAGTGTATTGGTAATGACAGCCATGGGAGTCTGTTCAGTGTATTGGTAATGACAGCCATGGGAGTCTGGTTCAGTGTATTGGTAATGACAGCCATGGGAGTGGAGTCTGGTTCAGTGTATTGGTAATGACAGCCATGGGAGTCTGGTTCAGTGTATTGGTAATGACAGCCATGGGAGTGGAGTCTGGTTCAGTGTATTGGTAATGACAGCCATGGGAGTCTGGTTCAGTGTATTGGTAATGACAGCCATGGGAGTCTGGTTCAGTGTATTGGTAATGACAGCCATGGGAGTCTGGTTCAGTGTATTGGTAATGACAGCCATGGGAGTCTGGTTCAGTGTATTGGTAATGACAGCCATGGGAGTCTGGTTCAGTGTATTGGTAATGACAGCCATGGGAGTCTGGTTCAGTGTAATTGGTAATGACAGCCATGGGAGTGGAGTCTGGTTCAGTGTATTGGTAATGACAGCCATGGGAGTGGAGTCTGTTCAGTGTATTGGTAATGACAGCCATGGGAGTGGAAGTTACTGGTTCAGTGTATTGGGTAATGACAGCCATGGGAGTCTGGTTCAGTGTATTGGTAATGACAGCCATGGGAGTCTGGTTCAGTGTATTGGTAATGACAGCCATGGGAGGTCTGGTTTCAGTGTATTGGTAATGACAGCCATGGGGAGTCTGGTTCAGTGTATTGTAATGACAGCCATGGGAGTGGAGTCTGGTTTCAGTGTATTGGTAATGACAGCCATGGGGAGTGGAGTCTGGTTCAGTGTATTGGTAATGACAGCCATGGGAGGGGAGTCTGGTTCAGTGTATTGGTAATGACAGCCATGGAGTCTGGTTCAGTGTATTGGTAATGACAGCCATGGGAGTCTGGTTCAGTGTATTGGTAATGACAGCCATGGGAGTCTGGTTCAGTGTATTGGTAATGACAGCCATGGGAGTCTGGTTAAGTGTAATTGGGTATGACAGCCATGGGAGTGGAGTCTTGGTTCAGTGTATTGGTAATGACAGCCATGGGAGTGGAGTCTGGTTCAGTGTATTGGTAATGACAGCCATGGGAGTCTGGTTCATGTATTGGTAATGACAGCCATGGGAGTGGAGTCTGGTTCAGTGTAGGGGTAATGACAGCCATGGGAGTGGAGTCTGGTTCAGTGTATTGGTAATGACAGCCATGGGAGTCTGGTTCAGTGTATTGGTAATGACAGCCATGGGAGTCTGGTTCAGTGTATTGGTAATGAACAGCCATGGGAGTCTGGTTCAGTGTATTGGTAATGACAGCCATGGGAGTCTGGTTCAGTGTATGGTAATGGACAAGCCATGGCGGAGTCTGGTTCAGTGTATTGGTAATGACAGCCATGGGAGTGGAGTCTGGTTCAGTGTATTGGTAATGACAGCCATGGGAGTGGAGTCTGGTTCAGTGTATTGGTAATGACAGCCATGGGAGTGGAGTCTGGTTCAGTGTATTGGTAATGACAGCCATGGGAGTCTGGTTCAGTGTATTGGTAATGACAGCCATGGGAGTCGGGTTCAGTGTATTGGTAAGACAGCCATGGAGTCTGGTTCAGTGTATTGGTAATGACAGCCATGGGGAGTGAGTCTGGTTCAGTGTATTGGTAATGACAGCCATGGGAGTCTGGTTCAGTGTATTGGTAATGACAGCCATGGGAGTGGAGTCTGGTTCAGTGTATTGGTAATGACAGCCATGGGAGTGGAGGCTGGTTCAGTGTATTGGTAATGACAGCCATGGGAGTGGAGTCTGGTTCAGTGTATTGGTAATGACAGCCATGGGAGTCTGGTTCAGTGTATTGGTAATGACAGCCATGGGAGTCTGGTTCAGTGTATTGGTAATGACAGCCATGGGAGTCTGGTTCAGTGTATTGGTAATGACAGCCATGGGAGTCTGGTTCAGTGTATTGGTAATGACAGCCATGGGAGTCTGGTTCAGTGTATTGGTAATGACAGCCATGGGAGTGGAGTCTGGTTCAGTGTATTGGTAATGACAGCCATGGGAGTGGAGTCTGGTTCAGTGTATTGGTAATGACAGCCATGGGAGTCTGGTTCAGTGTATTGGTAATGACAGCCATGGGAGTGGAGTCTGGTTCAGTGTATTGGTAATGACAGCCATGGGAGTGGAGTCTGGTTCAGTGTATTGGTAATGACAGCCATGGGAGTGGAGTCTGGTTCAGTGTATTGGTAATGACAGCCATGGGAGTCTGGTTCAGTGTATTGGTAATGACAGCCATGGGAGTGGAGTCTGGTTCAGTGTATTGGTAATGACAGCCATGGGAGTTTGGTTCAGTGTATTGGTAATGACAGCCATGGGAGTCTGGTTCAGTGTATTGGTAATGACAGCCATGGGAGTCTGGTTCAGTGTATTGGTAATGACAGCCATGGGAGTGGAGTCTGGTTCAGTGTATTGGTAATGACAGCCATGGGAGTCTGGTTCAGTGTATTGGCAATGACAGCCATGGGAGTGGAGTCTGGTTCAGTGTATTGGTAATGACAGCCATGGGAGTTTGGTTCAGTGTATTGGTAATGACAGCCATGGGAGTATGGTTCAGTGTATTGGTAATGACAGCCATGGGAGTGGAGTCTGGTTCAGTGTATTGGTAATGACAGCCATGGGAGTCTGGTTCAGTGTATTGGTAATGACAGCCATGGGAGTCTGGTTCAGTGTATTGGTAATGACAGCCATGGGAGTCTGGTTCAGTGTATTGGTAATGACAGCCATGGGAGTCTGGTTCAGTGTATTGGTAATGACAGCCATGGGAGTCTGGTTCAGTGTATTGGTAATGACAGCCATGGGAGTCTGGTTCAGTGTATTGGTAATGACAGCCATGGGAGTGGAGTCTGGTTCAGTGTATTGGTAATGACAGCCATGGGAGTCTGGTTCAGTGTATTGGTAATGACAGCCATGGGAGTCTGGTTCAGTGTATTGGTAATGACAGCCATGGGAGTCTGGTTCAGTGTATTGGTAATGACAGCCATGGGAGTCTGGTTCAGTGTATTGGTAATGACAGCCATGGGAGTCTGGTTCAGTGTATTGGTAATGACAGCCATGGGAGTGGAGTCTGGTTCAGTGTATTGGTAATGACAGCCATGGGAGTGGAGTCTGGTTCAGTGTATTGGTAATGACAGCCATGGGAGTCTGGTTCAGTGTATTGGTAATGACAGCCATGGGAGTGGAGTCTGGTTCAGTGTATTGGTAATGACAGCCCTGGGAGTGGAGTCTGGTTCAGTGTATTGGTAATGACAGCCATGGGAGTGGAGTCTGTTCAGAGTATTGGTAATGACAGCCATGGAGTCTGGTTCAGTGTATTGGTAATGACAGCCATGGGAGTGGCTGGTTCAGTGTATTGGTAATGACAGCCATGGGAGTGGAGTCTGGTTCAGTGTATTGGTAATGACAGCCCTGGGAGTGGAGTCTGGTTCAGTGTATTGGTAATGACAGCCATGGGAGTGGAGTCTGGTTCAGAGTATTAGTAATGACAGCCATGGGAGTCTGGTTCAGTGTATTGGTAATGACAGCCATGGGAGTGGAGTCTGGTTCAGTGTATTGGTAATGACAGCCATGGGAGTCTGGTTCAGTGTATTGGTAATGACAGCCATGGGAGTCTGGTTCAGTGTATTGGTATGACAGCCATGGGAGTCTGGTTTCAGTGTATTGGTAATGACAGCCATGGAGTCTGGTTCAGTGTATTGGTATGACAGCCATGGGAGTCTGGTTCAGTGTATTGGTAATGACAGCCATGGGAGTCTGGTTCAGAGTATTGGTAATGACAGCCATGGGAGTCTGGTTCAGTTTATTGGTAATGACAGCCATGGGAGTGGAGTCTGGTTCAGTGTATTGGTAATGACAGCAATGGGAGTGGAGTATGGTTCAGTGTATTGGTAATGACAGCCATGGGAGTCTGGTTCAGTGTATTGGTAATGACAGCCATGGGAGTGGAGTCTGGTTCAGTGTATTGGTAATCAGCCATGGGAGTCTGGTTCAGTGTATTGGTAATGACAGCCATGGGAGTCTGGTTCAGTGTATTGGTAATGACAGCCATGGGAATGGAGTCTGGTTCAGTGTATTGGTAATGACAGCCATGGGAGTGGAGTCTGGTTCAGTGTATTGGTAATGACAGCCCTGGGAGTGGAGTCTGGTTCAGTGTATTGGTAATGACAGCCATGGGAGTGGAGTCTGGTTCAGAGTATTGGTAATGACAGCCATGGGAGTCTAGTTCAGTGTATTGGTAATGACAGCCATGGGAGTGGAGTCTGGTTCAGTGTATTGGTAATGACAGCCATGGGAGTCTGGTTCAGTGTATTGGTAATGACAGCCATGGGAGTGGAGTCTGGTTCAGTTTATTGGTAATGACAGCCATGGGAGTCTGGTTCAGTGTATTGGTAATGACAGCCATGGGAGTCTGGTTCAGTGTATTGGTAATGACAGCCATGGGAGTCTGGTTCAGTGTATTGGTAATGACAGCCATGGGAGTCTGGTTCAGTGTATTGGTATGACAGCCATGGGAGTCTGGTTCAGTGTATTGGTAATGACAGCCATGGAGTCTGGTTCAGAGTATTGGTTAATGACAGCCATTGGAGTCTGGTTCAGTGTATGGTAATGACAGCCATGGGAGTGGAGTCTGTTCAGTGTATTGGTAATGACAGCAATGGGAGTGGAGTATGGTTCAGTGTATGGTAATGACAGCCATGGGAGTCTGGTTCAGTGTATTGGTAATGACAAGCCATGGGAGTGGAGTCTGGTTCAGTGTATTGGTAATCAGCCATGGGAGTCTGGTTCAGTGTATTGGTAATGACAGCCATGGGAGTCTGGTTCAGTGTATTGGTAATGACAGCCATGGGAGTCTGGTTCAGTGTATTGGTAATGACAGCCATGGGAGTGGAGTCTGGTTCAGAGTATTGGTAATGACAGCCATGGGAGTGGAGTCTGGTTCAGTGTATTGGTAATGACAGCCATGGGAGTCTGGTTCAGTGTATTGGTAATGACAGCCATGGGAGTGGAGTCTGGTTCAGAGTATTGGTAATGACAGCCATGGGAGTCTGGTTCAGTGTATTGTTAATGACAGCCATGGGAGTCTGGTTCAGTGTATTGGTAATGACAGCCCTGGGAGTCTGGTTCAGTGTATTGGTAATGACAGCCATGGGAGTGGAGTCTGGTTCAGTGTATTGGTAATGACAGCCATGGAGTCTGGTTCAGTGTATTGGTAATGACAGCCATGGGAGTCTGGTTCAGTGTATTGGTAATGACAGCCATGGGAGTCTGGTTCAGTGTATTGGTAATGACAGCCATGGGAGTGGAGTCTGGTTCAGTGTATTGGTAATGACAGCCATGGGAGTCTGGTTCAGTGTATTGGTAATGACAGCCATGGGAGTCTGGTTCAGTGTATTGGTAATGACAGCCATGGGAGTCTGGTTCAGTGTATTGGTAATGACAGCCATGGGAGTCTGGTTCAGTGTATTGGTAATGACAGCCATGGAGTGGAGTCTGGTTTAGTGTATGGTAATGACAGCCATGGGAGTCTGGTTCAGTGTATTGGTAATGACAGCCATGGGAGTCTGGTTTCAGTGTATGGTAATGACAGCCATAGGAGTGGAGTCTGGTTCAGTGTATTGGTAATGACAGCCATGGGAGTCTGGTTCAGTGTATTGGTAATGACAGCCATGGGAGTCTGGTTCATGTATTGGTAATGACAGCCATGGGAGTGGAGTCTGGTTCAGTGTATTGGTAATGACAGCCATGGGATGGAGTCTGGTTCAGTGTATTGGTAATGACAGCCATGGAGTCTGGTTCAGTGTATTGGTCATGACAGCCATGGGTCTGGTTCAGTGTATTGGTAATGACAGCCATGGGAGTCTGGTTCAGTGTATTGGTAATGACAGCCATGGGAGTCTGGTTCAGTGTATTGGTAATGACAGCCATGGGAGTCTGGTTCAGTGTATTGGTAATGACAGCCATGGGAGTCTGGTTCAGTGTATTGGTAATGACAGCCATGGGAGTCTGGTCAGTGTATTGGTAATGACAGCCATGGGAGTGGAGTCTGGTTCAGTGTATTGGTAATGACAGCCTGGGAGTCTGGGTTCAGTGTATTGGTAATGAAGCCATGGGAGTCTGGTTCAGTGTATTGGTAATGACAGCCATGGGAGTCTGGTTCATGTGTATTGGTAATGACAGCCATGGGAGTCTGGTTCAGTGTATTGGTAGACAGCCATGGGAGTGGAGTCTGGTTCAGTGTATTGGTAATGACAGCCATGGGAGTGGAGTAGGTTCATGTATTGGTAATGACATCCATGGAGTCTGGTTCAGTGTATTGGTAATGACAGCCATGGAGTGGAGTCCTGGTTCAGTGTATTGGGTAATGACAGCCATGGAGTCTGGTTCAGTGTATTGGTAATGACAGCCTGGAGTCTGGTTCAGTGTATTGGTAATGACAGCCATGGGAGTGGAGTCTGGTTCAGTGTATTGGTAATGACAGCCATGGGTCTGGTTCAGTGTATTGGTAATGACAGCCATGGGAGTCTGGTTCAGTGTATTGGTAATGACAGCCATGAGAGTGGAGTCTGGTTTCAGTGTATTGGTATACAGCCATGGGAGTCTGGTTCAGTGTATTGGTAATGACAGCCATGGGAGTCTGGTTCAGTGTATTGGTATGACAGCCATGGGAGTCTGGTTCAGTGTATTGGTAATGACAGCCGGGAGTCTGGTTCAGTGTATTGGTATGACAGCCATGGGAGTGGAGTCTGGTTCAGTGTATTGGTAATGACACCATGGAGTGGAGTCTGGTTCAGTGTATTGGTAATGACAGCCATGGGAGTCTGGTTCAGTGTATTGGTAATGACAGCCATGGGAGTCTGGTTCAGTGTATTGGTAATGACAGCCATGGGATCTGGTCAGTGTATTGGTAATGACAGCCATGGGAGTCTGGTTCAGGTATTGGTAATGACAGCCATGGAGTCTGGTTCAGTATTGGTAATGACGCTATGGGAGTCTGGTTCAGTGTATTGGTAATGACAGCCATGGGAGTGGAGTCTGGTTCAGTGTATTGGTAATGACAGCCATGGGAGTTGGTTCAGTGTATTGGTAATGACAGCCATGGGAGTCTGGTTCAGTGTATTGTAATGACGCCATGGAGTCTGGTTCAGTGTATTGGTAATGACAGCCATGGGAGTGGAGTCGGGTTTCAGTGTATTGGTAATGACAGCCATGGGAGTCTGGTTCAGTGTTTTGGTAATGCAGCCATGGGAGTGGAGTCTGGTTCAGTGTATTGGTAATGACAGCCATGGGAGTCTGGTTCAGTGTATTGGTAATGACAGCCATGGGAGTCTGGTTCAGTGTATTGGTAATGACAGCCATGGGAGTCTGGTTCAGTGTATTGGTAATGACAGCCATGGGAGTCTATCCCCTGTATAGAGCACCCTAGATCCATGTCTAAAGTAGTTCACTACATAGGGAATAGGGTGCCATAGGGCTCTTGTCTAAAGTACGGCAATACATTGGGAAAAGGGTGTCATAGGGCCCTGGTCTAAAGTAGTGTACTACATAGGGAATATGGTGCCATAGGGCCCTGGTCTAAAGTAGGGCACTACATAGGGAATAGGGTGCCATCTCAGACTCTATGGACTTTAGGTCAGATCTATAACCCTGGGTTAAACTGTTTCAGATCTATAACCCTGGGTTAAACTGTTTCAGATCTATAACCCTGGGTTAAACTGTTTCAGATCTATAACCCTGGGTTAAACTGTTTCAGATCTATACCCTGGGTTAACTGTTTCAGATCTATAAACCCTGGGTTAAACTGTTTCAGATCTATAACCCTGGGTTAAACTGTTTCAGATCTATAACCCTGGGTTAAACTGTTTCAGATCTATAACCCTGGGTTAAACTGTTTCAGATCTATAACCCTGGGTTAAACTGTTTCAGATCTATAACCCTGGGTTTAAACTGTTTCAGATCTATAACCCTGGGTTAAACTGTTTCAGATCTATAACCCTGGGTTAAACTGTTTCAGATCTATAACCCTGGGTTAAACTGTTAAACTGTTTCAGATCTATAACCCTGGGTTAAACTGTTTCAGATCTATAACCCTGGGTTAAACTGTTCCAGATCTATAACCCTGGGTTAAACTGTTTCAGATCTATAACCCTGGGTTAAACTGTTTCAGATCTATAACCCTGGGTTAAACTGTTTTCATATCTATAACCCTGGGTTAAACTGTTTCAGAACTATAACCCTGGGTTAAACTGTTTCAGATCTATAACCCTGGGTTAAACTGTTTCGATCTATAACCCTGGGTTAAACTGTTTTCAATGATCTATAACCCTGGGTTAAACTGTTTCAGATCTATAACCCTGGGTTAAACTGTTTCAGATCTATAACCCTGGGTTAACTGTTTCAGATCTATAACCCTGGGTTAAACTGTTTCAGAACTATAACCCTGGGTTAAACTGTTTCAGATCTATAACCCTGGGTTAAACTGTTTCAGATCTATAACCCTGGGTTAAACTGTTTCAGATCTATAACCCTGGGTTAAACTGTTTCAGATCTATAACCCTGGGTTAAACTGTTTCAGATCTATAACCCTGGGTTAAACTGTTTCAGATCTATAACCCTGGGTTAAACTGTTTCAGATCTATAACCCTGGGTTAAACTGTTTCAGATCTATAACCCTGGGTTAAACTGTTAAACTGTTTCAGATCTATAACCCTGGGTTAAACTGTTTCAGATCTATAACCCTGGGTTAAACTAGCCTAACCCAGGTGGTCAACAGGGTCCTAAGTCCAGCAGGAATGGGACGGGACCCCCCCAGGTTAAACAACTATCAAACAGATCCTCAGCGGTTGATTGCTCCTCCACTCTGGACAATGGAGAAATTGTCTGGCTGGATGTGGAAGGGTCTGGGAAAGCCCTGATATGTAGTGGGTATCAGACAGAGAAAGGGAGGGACAGGGGTGGAGAGAGGGAGGGAGGGAGAGAGAGAGCGACACAGAGAGAGAGAGAGAGAGAGAGAGAGAGAGAGAGAGAGAGAGGGGGGAGAGAAAGAGAGAGAGAGACAGAGAGAGACAGGAGAGAGAGAGACAGAGAGAGACAGAGAGAGAAAGAGACAGAGAGAGAGAAGAGAGAGACAGAGAGAGAGAGAGAGAAAGAGAGAGAGACAGAGAGAGAGAGACAGAGAGAGAGAGAGAGAGAGAGAGACAGAGAGAGAGAGAGACAGAGAGAGAGACAGAGGGACAGAGAGAGCGAGAGAGACACACAGAGACAACACTATATATATATATATATAGACAAAATTTGACCTTTAAAATGTCTTTATTCTTTTGGAACTTCTGTGAGTTTAATGTTATTTG
>NW_021822549.1:0-23462 GCF_901001165.1 Salmo trutta
AAAGAGAAAAGAAAGAGAGAGAGAGAGAAAGAGAGAGAGAGAGGAAAGAGAGAGAGAGAGGAAAGAGAGAGAGGAATATAATATATACTGCATTTTCCTCTGTAATATAATGATATTATTTACACTTTAAACACATATATTAATTACTGTACATGTCCATGCTAGTTTTAATAATATTAGCTACACTTTAAACAGATGTATATTTGTGGTGCCAGGGTAGCCTAGTGGTTAGAGCGTTGGGCCTGTAACTGAACGATTGTTAGATCAAATCCCCGAGCTGACAAGGTTAAAATCTGTCGTTCTGCCCCGAACAAAGCAGGGGCAGAACGTCCCACTGTTTCTAGGCCGTCATATTAAATAAGAATTTGTTCATAACTGACTTGCCTAGTTAAATAAAGGTTACATTAAAAACAATTATATGTATATATATTAAATATTGTCCATGACAGTTTTCGTCAGACTGCTGCAGTACGAAAACATAGTTTAAATATTATTTAAAAATGATACAGAATAGGTGATAAGAGACTTTACACATGGAACAACAAATACAATAAAGTAAATAAAATAAAAATGAAATAACATGAAAGTGAAATTAAAGTCAATAAAAAAAAATAAACCTCCTCCCACCCCAAAAAAACTCACATTAACAAAAATGTAACACACTAACTTACATTTACCAACGTAATTCTTATGATGTATTCTATACCAGTGGTTCCCAAACCGGGGTCCATGGACGAGGTACTGCTGCCACATCCTGACCAGTATAAGCGTTTATTTGTTATTGTAGTTTGGTTAGGGCGTGGCAGGGGTGTGTTTGTTTAGTGTTGTCGGGGTTTTTTTGGGGGTATTGTTCTATGTTTTGTATTTCTATGTTCTTTCTATGTTGTGTATTTCTTTGTGTTGGCCTGGTATGGCTCTCAATCAGGGACAGCTGTACATCGTTGTTGCTGATTGGGAGCCATACTTAGGTATCCCTTTTTCCACCTGTCTTTTGTGGGAAGTTGTTTTTGCGCTGCTATGGTTAGCCTGCAGAACTGTTTAGCTGTCAATCGTTTTTTTTCTTCTTCGTTTTCTTGTTTTGTGTCGTGTTCTCAATAAAGTAAATATGAGTATTCACGTACCCGCTGCATGTTGGTCCAATCCTTACGACGGCCGTGACAACTGCAGGGGTCTGCGGCCAGATCTTCAGAATATATAGACATTGCCTTGGAACGGCAGAGTAAACGAAAGGGTTCTGTGAAACTAATTTAGACGGCAATACAATACAATGTTAATATAATTCATCTCCAATAATGTCTACTTTTAGATGTATAGCACGGCCTGAGAGGCTCACAGGGATCCACAACGCTCCATCAATTATCCAGTTTTCAACTCATTGCTTCTTGTATTCCCTAAAAATATTAGTTTGAACAAAAACGTACTGTAATTTAAGATTTAAAAACTGCAAAATCATTTATCTGCCTCATGGGAAAATGTGTAGAATTGCACGAAATTTCCTTCAAAACTGAAAAAGAAGTTCTTTCCCAGGGCCAGAGACTTGGTTAGTCTGGCCATGTGCTGCAGCAGTAACACTGTGTGCATGATATTTTATCTCCATTTATAGTCAGAGTTGGGTTCTGATTTTATGGGGATTCCTCCTGTGGAACCGACCAATGCAGTTATCTTAATCTGATCTGAATCTTAACTGTCACAAAAGGTGAGGTCCTTGGTCATAAACAGTTTGGGATCCCCTGTACTACACTGTACTGGATTATACTATACAGTACTATACTATACAGTACTATACTATACTATACTATACTATACTATACAGTACTATACTATACAGTACTATACTATACTATACTATACTATACAGTACTACACTATACTATACAGTGCTATACTATACTATAATATACTATACTATACTATACTATACAGTGCTATACTATACTATACTATACTATACTACACTGTACTGGACTATACTGTACAGCACTATACTATACTATACTATACAGTACTACACTATACTATACAGTACTATACTATACTATACAGTACTCTACTATTCTATACCATACTATACAGTACTATACTATACCATACTATACCATGCTACACAGTACTATACTATACTATACTATACTATACTATACTATACAGTACCTTACTATACTATGCTATCCTCCCATACTGTACTATACTGTACTGGACTATACAGTACTATACTACACTATACTACTATCCTACCATACTGTACTATACTGTACTGGACTATACTATATAGTACTATACTACTATCCTACCATACTGTACTATACTGTACTGGACTATACTATATAGTACTATACTATACTACTATCCTACCATACTGTACTATACTGTACTGGACTATACTATATAGTACTATACTATACTACTATCCTACCATACTGTACTATACTGTACTGGACTATACTATATAGTACTATACTATACTACTATCCTACCATACTGTACTACACTGTACTGGACTATACTATATAGTACTATACTATACTACTATCCTACCATACTGTACTATACTGGACTGGACTATACTATATAGTACTATACTACTATCCTACCATACTGTACTATACTGGACTGGACTATACTATATAGTACTATACTATACTACTATCCTACCATACTGTACTATACAGTACTATTGTCACATCCTGACCAGTAAAGGGGTTATTTGTTATTATAGTTTGGTCAGGACGTGGCAGGGGTATTTGTTTTATATGGTTCGGGGTGTGTTTGTGTATGTGTTCATGTAGAGGGGGTATTTGTTTTATGTGGTTCGGGGTGTGTTTGTGTATGTGTTCATGTAGAGGGGGTATTTGGTTTGTATGGTTCGGGGTGTGTTTGTGTATGTGTTCATGTAGAGGGGGTGTTTGGTTTGTATGGTTCAGGGTGTGTTTGTGTATGTGTTCATGTAGAGGGGGTATTTGGTTTGTATGGTTCAGGGTGTGTTTGTGTATGTGTTCATGTAGAGGGGTAATTGGTTTGTATGGTTCGGGGTGTGTTTGTGTATGTGTTCATGTAGAGGGGGTATTTGGTTTGTATGGTTCGGGGTGTGTTTGTGTATGTGTTCATGTAGAGGGGGTATTTGTTTTATATGGTTCGGGGTGTGTTTGTGTATGTGTTCATGTAGAGGGGGTATTTGTTTTATGTGGTTCGGGGTGTGTTTGTGTATGTGTTCATGTAGAGGGGGTATTTGGTTTGTATGGTTCGGGGTGTGTTTGTGTATGTGTTCATGTAGAGGGGGTGTTTGGTTTGTATGGTTCAGGGTGTGTTTGTGTATGTGTTCATGTAGAGGGGGTATTTGGTTTGTATGGTTCAGGGTGTGTTTGTGTATGTGTTCATGTAGAGGGGTAATTGGTTTGTATGGTTCGGGGTGTGTTTGTGTATGTGTTCATGTAGAGGGGGTATTTGGTTTGTATGGTTCGGGGTGTGTTTGTGTATGTGTTCATGTAGAGGGGGTATTTGGTTTGTATGGTTCAGGGTGTGTTTGTGTATGTGTTCATGTAGAGGGGGTATTTGGTTTGTATGGTTCGGGGTGTGTTTGTGTATGTGTTCATGTAGAGGGGTAATTGGTTTGTATGGTTCGGGGTGTGTTTGTGTATGTGTTCATGTAGAGGGGGTATTTGGTTTGTATGGTTCGGGGTGTGTTTGTGTATGTGTTCATGTAGAGGGGGTATTTGGTTTGTATGGTTCAGGGTGTGTTTGTGTATGTGTTCATGTAGAGGGGGTATTTGGTTTGTATGGTTCAGGGTGTGTTTGTGTATGTGTTCATGTAGAGGGGGTATTTGGTTTGTATGGTTCGGGGTGTGTTTGTGTATGTGTTCATGTAGAGGGGGTATTTGTTTTATGTGGTTCAGGGTGTGTTTGTGTATGTGTTCATGTAGAGGGGGTATTTGGTTTGTATGGTTCAGGGTGTGTTTGTGTATGTGTTCATGTAGAGGGGGTATTTGGTTTGTATGGTTCGGGGTGTGTTTGTGTATGTGTTCATGTAGAGGGGGTATTTGGTTTGTATGGTTCAGGGTGTGTTTGTGTTTGTGTATGTGTTCATGTAGAGGGGGTATTTGGTTTATATGGTTCGGGGTGTGTTTGTGTATGTGTTCATGTAGAGGGGGTATTTGGTTTATATGGTTCGGGGTGGTTGTTTATGTAGAGGGGTATTTGATTTATTACTCCAGGGTTTTGGTTATTGTTCTATGTTAGTTTAGTTCTATGTTCAGTCTAGTCGTTTGTATTTCTATGTTTAGTTAATTGGTGTTGGGGCCTTCAGTTGGAGGCAGCTGTCTATCGTTGCCTCTGATTGAAGGTCCTATAAATAGGTATGTGTTTTGTCATGGGATTTTGTGGGAGATTGTTGCTGTGTATAGCTTTGTGCCTTACCGGCCTGTTCTTCGTCGTCGTGGTTTCTGTTGACGTGTTTGTTTTGGTTTTTCCTTCTTTGTCCTTTAATAAAAGAAGATGAGTCTACATTTTCCCTCTGCGTTTTGATCTAAACCCTACGACACCCGTGACAACTATACTATACTACTATCCTTCCATACTGTACTATACTGTACTGGACTATACTATATAGTACTATACTATACTACTATCCTTCCATACTGTACTATACTGTACTGGACTATACTATATAGTACTATACTATACTACTATCCTACCATACTGTACTATACTGTACTGGACTATACTATATAGTACTATACTATACTACTATCCTACCATACTGTACTATACTGTACTGGACTATACTATATAGTACTATACTTAACTACTATCCTACCATACTGTACTATACTGTACTGGACTATACTATATAGTACTATACTACTATCCTACCATACTGTACTATACTGTACTGGACTATACTATATAGTACTATACTACTATCCTACCATACTGTACTATACTGGACTGGACTATACTATATAGTACTATACTAAACTACTATCCTACCATACTGTACTATACTGTACTGGACTATACTATATAGTACTATACTACTATCCTACCATACTGTACTATACTGTACTGGACTAT
The DNA here is from genome assembly GCF_901001165.1 of Salmo trutta. Classification (NCBI taxonomy): domain Eukaryota; kingdom Metazoa; phylum Chordata; class Actinopteri; order Salmoniformes; family Salmonidae; genus Salmo; species Salmo trutta. Next base: position 5,068 of record NW_021822549.1, read on the forward strand.
ACTATATAGTACTATACTACTATCCTACCATACTGCACTACACTGTACTGGACTGTACTATACTATACAGTACTGTATTACTATCCCACCATACTGTACTATACTGTACTGGACTATAATATACAGTACTATACTATACTTTACTATACTATACTACTATCCTATCATACTGTACTATACTGTACTGGACTATACTATATAGTACTATACTATACTACTACCCTACCATACTCCACTACACTGTACTGGACTAGACTATACTATACAGTACTATACTATACTATACTATGCTACTATCCTACCATACTGTGCTATATTGTACTGGACTATACTATACAGTACTATACTATACTACTATCCCACCATGCTTTACCGTACTGTACTGGACTATACCATACAGTACTCTACTACTATCCTACCATACTATAGTATACTGTACTACACTGTACTGGACTAAACTATACAGTACTATCCTATACTACTATACTACCATACTATATTATACTGAACTATAATGTACTGGACTATACTATACAGTACTATACTACTATCCTACCGTATGATATTATACTGTACTATACTGCGCTACGCTGCACTATACTATAATGTACTATGCTATGCTGCACTGCACTATACTATACTGTACTGTATTACACGACACTGAACTATACTATAATGTACTCTATGCTGCACTATACTATAATGTTCTACACTGCACTATATTATAATGTACTATACTATGCTACGCTTCACTATACTATGATGTACTATACTACGCTACGCTGCACTATACTATGATGTACTATACTACGCTACGCTGCACTATACTATGATGTACTATACTACACTACGCTGCACTATACTATGATGTACTATACTACGCTACGCTGCACTATACTATGATGTACTATACTACGCTACGCTGCACTATACTATGATGTACTATACTACGCTACGCTGCACTATACTATGATGTACTATACTACGCTACGCTGCACTATACTATGATGTACTATACTACGCTACGGTGCACTATACTATGATGTACTATACTACGCTACGCTGCACTATACTATGATGTACTATACTACGCTACGCTGCACTATACTATGATGTACTATACTACGCTACGCTGTACTATACTATACTGTACTGTACTACTGTACTATTATACTATACTGTGGTGCTATACTATACTGCTATAGTACAGTGCACTATTTAAGCAATAAGGCTGAGGAGGTGTGGTATATGGCCAATATACCATGGCTAAGGGCTGTTCTTAGGTACGACGCAACGTGGAGTCCCTGGACACAACCCTTAGCCGTGGTATATTGGCCAATATACCCCAAACCCCCGAAGGTGCCTTATTGCTATTATAAACTTGCTACCTATGTTGTTAGAGCAATAAAACTACATGTTTTGTTGTACCCGTGGTATACGGTCTGATATACCAATGGCTGTCAGGCAAATCAGCATTCAGGGCTCGAACCACCCAGTTTATAAACTGTAGCCTTCCCTGTAGCTCAGTTGGTAGAGCATGATGTTTGCAACACCAGGGGTTGTGGGTTCGATTCCCACGGGGGGCCAGCACAGGAAAATAATTCTATGAAATGTATGCATTCACTACTGTAAGTCGCTCTGGATAAGAGCGTCTGCTAAATGACTAAAAATGTAATATACTACTATTCTAAACTACTTTTACTAAAATATATACCTGTATGAGATGTGATAAACAGCAACACACAACAATAACATGTACATGTTAAAAACACCTGAACCGTCTAGTTCCCCCATGAACTGATCAATACATCTATAGAATCAATAAGTAGTCAATATGCACATATTGAAAACATTTATTGCAGTAGCTGTATACCTGTAGAGTAACAATGATTAACTGGTTCAATATCTATGATGCCAAACACCCCACCCCCCCCACACAACTCACTGACAAACATACTGCGCTAAGCAAGTCACTCCACCCAACCCGATACACGTTGTTATATTGTGACAGAAAACATGGTAGTGCTATACAAAATTAAACGTCTTCACCATTAAATATACAAATTCACTATATTTCTCCCTCTCTCTTTCAAACAGAATGAAAAATATGATATAAAATAATTAAAAGTTTTCATTTTTTTTGTTGTTTAAAGCTATAAATCTATTTGTTTTAGCATGCTATTCCGTTTTGTGTCAATCTCCTGCCATGCCGTTGAACAGAGGAAACCTTGACCTCCTGACCAGAGTGGGAAAACAATGAAAACAATGACGTTGTTGTTGAATTATCTTATGCACATGCCTCTCTTGTGTGATACAGATATTATTGTGTTTATTAACAATTACATTTTGTTGTCTTTTATATGTATTTTTTTTCATTGGTTTAGATTATATCTTATATTTTTCATACGCTGCCCAAACATTCATCCATAAGGAATTTACAGCTGGAATCCTTTAATGGTGAAACTGCCACATCCGTGTGTGATATTACAACAACAAAAACGTTACTGCAAACAACGTACACTGTCCCCCGCCCCCCCCCCCTCCAGACATCAATGCATATTTTCTAATCATTTAAATCATAAATAAGTACAATGCTTGGTATAACGTTATGAAGGCACAGTACACAAAGTGGTCGTAATATGGACAACAAAAATTCATTTAGGTTGTAGTACTACTATTCAATTGTACTCAACTAATCACAATTTCAATCAAATGTTGTACAATAATGAGTCAAAGTTAGATAAAACACTTAGCCATTTACAAATATATTGCTGTTGAATAGTAACATTAGTTTTTAAAATATTTTTTTTTCAATAATTTTTTTACATTTCTTTTATGCGGAAAAGATTGCAAGCTTTTTGTTTCCCATAATGTAAAAATCAAGCGTTATACGTCAATGATACAAAATTTATTTTTGAAAAAATACGTTTGCCGTAGTAGTTGAATGAAAGGAAATCAGACTTTGGGTCAACATTGTGCATCATTTTGTAACGGTTGAATATGTGTTTTCCATAATATCCCCAACACAACAGGCCTTATATGAGTATGTGAATTTCTCTTTTACATTATCAATATGCCCCCCCCCCCGCCCAATTGATTTTAACAAAAAGATTGAAACCCAAAATGTATAGGGCACATCCTAGATGGCACACTTCTCCCTATATAGTACACTTCCTGGTCAGAAGTAGCACTGTATGGATGATAGATTGCCATTGGAAACCCTATTGTGATGTCATAATGTGCAGCCACGATCAGCGTTCTAGATCCATGGCAGTATTACATCAACTGGGTTAGTATCACATGTCCTATTTACAAAACACATAGACTATTGACAGACTAGACAAGTGTGCACTTAACAGTGTTATCCATCAGAACGACGCACGCCTTCCTATACTGGAATTGTAGGGGGCTTTTTTTTTTTTACGTCCCAAATCGCACCCTATTCCCCCTATGTAGTGCACTACTTTTGACCAAAGTCCTAGGACCCTGGTTAAAAGTAGTGCACTAAATAGGTAATAGGGTACCATTTTGGACGTAACCTGTAACTCCGTTTTTCTTTGATTGTGTAGATTAATATAGTCTCAAACAACTCAATAACAACCACGTCACAATATTGGAATATATTGGTCAGCCATAATATTGTTGATATTTTTTTTTTTTACTGTTGAGTATATGAATTCCTGTTTAGGTATTCTTCCATTTTTCCCAGGTAGCCTGGATAGTATTCTTCCTTTTTCCCAGGTGGATTCGACCCCCTTTATTCCTGCCATCAGAGTGATGAGGAAATGTTTCATTTATGGGGCGGGGGTTTGTCCATCAAAAGGGAATCCCAAGAGACCTTCTCTTGCGTCATCCATCCATCCATCCATCCATCCATCCATCCATCCATCCATCTATCCATCCATCCATCCATCCATCCATCCATCCATCGCCAGAAGTTGAATTGTAGAGTACACTGCATCAGTACTAGTCTAGTGGCCTACGTAGTACATGTAACGATCACATAGCACAAGCATCGACTTAAATCAAATAGTACTAACAAGAAAGAAAAAAAATAAAATAAAAAAAAAATCTTGAAACTTGCGTCATCTGTCCTGTTCATATTATCCAATCGCAGCCCTGTTTAGATTGGCTGCCTCCAATCAGAGCTCCTTTTATAGCTGGTGTTCCTTCGGAGAGTCTGGACCAGTGGTTGGCTGGTAGGATTTCAAACTAGCCAATGGGATGTCAGCCATGTGGCCACTGCTACTGAAGTGTCCCTCCCCGCTGCCAAATTGCTTCTTGTCACAAAACTGGTCCCGCCCACTATCGGTCTTCCAGGTCCGGGTCAAGGTAGTATGGCCGTTGAGCAGTTTCTCTTTGGCCCACTCTTTCTGGGTGGCGAAGTTGGAAACTGGAGACTTGGGCTGGCTGTAGGAGCCGAGGGTAGGGGGCATCCAGCAGTTGTCAGAGTGGCCAAGCACCAAACACTCCTGGGTACACATCTCTGTAGCTTCCACTAGGCCTCTGGGTCCCAGGGGGCCATCTAGAGAAACAGAGAGAGAAGAACAGGACACTTCATGTTAGTGTTACGTTTCTGTAGCTCCACCTACGCCTCTGTCTCCAGAACTAGAACAACCAGAACAATACTACTACAGATATATAACCTGGTAATACTGTTACTACTACAGAGATATAACCAGATAATACTGTTAGTACTACAGAGATATACCAAGGTAATACTGTTACTACTACAAATATATAACCTGGTAATACTGTTAGTACTACAGAGATATAACCAGATAATACTGTTAGTACTACAGAGATATACCAAGGTAATACTGTTAGTACTACAGAGATATACCAAGGTAATACTGTTAGTACTACAGAGACATAACCAGGTAATACTGTTAGTACTACAGAGATATACCAAGGTAATACTGTTACTACTACAGAGATATAACCAGGTAATACTGTTAGTACTACAGAGATATACCAAGGTAATACTGTTAGTACTACAGAGACATAACCTGGTAATACTGTTACTACTACAGAGACATAACCTGGTAATACTGTTACTACTACAGAGACATAACCTGGTAATACTGTTAGTACTACAGAGACATAACCAGGTAATACTGTTACTACTACAGAGATATAACCTGATAATACTGTTACTACTACAGAGACATAACCTGGTAATACTGTTACTACTACAGAGACATAACCTGATAATACTGTTAGTACTACAGAGATAACAAGGTAATACTGTTAGTGATACTGTTATAACAAGGTAATACTGTTACTACTACAGAGACATAACCTGGTAATACTGTTACTACTACAGAGACATAACCTGGTAATACTGTTAGTACTACAGAGACATAACCAGGTAATACTGTTACTACTACAGAGATATAACCTGATAATACTGTTACTACTACAGAGACATAACCTGGTAATACTGTTACTACTACAGAGACATAACCTGATAATACTGTTAGTACTACAGAGATAACAAGGTAATACTGTTAGTGATACTGTTATAACAAGGTAATACTGATAACCTGGTAATACTGTTACTACTACAGAGATATAACCTGATAATACTGTTAGTACTACAGAGATAACAAGGTAATACTGTTAGTACTACAGAGATAACAAGGTAATACTGTTACTACTACAGAGATATAACCAGGTAATACTGTTAGTACTACAGAGACATACCAAGGTAATACTGTTAGTGCTATACAGGTGCTATACAGGTGCTATACAGTGACCGTAACTAAAGACAGAATTCATAGAACAGCTACGTATTAGTCTTGTAAACAAAGTTTAATAAAACATTGTGTGTCATTGTAGAACTACTACAACCTTCTCTATCTGCCACATTATTACTGTCCTTCGGGGTGTTGAGACACCCTCTTGAAATCTTAAACGTTTTCTGATCCACTCAACTCATAAAAACACTTTTGGATTAAATCAAAAAAAATGTAGCTCCCACAAAACCTAATTGTGTAAAAACGCGGCACGACTCCATTAGAGGTAGTTGTTGCCAACCTCATATATAATTCATGCCGAGGCCTTGTGAGCAAGTGTTAATTTATGTTCCGCTCAAACAAAGAGCAGCTTCTGAAGACCAGGCACATTGCTTATTAATTAACTAGCAAGACTTGTTATAAAGTCAATATTTAAAAAGGTTGTGAACTGTTCCTTAGTCAGTTTAGCTTCAATTTCATGTTGAGAAGGTGGGAGAAAGGACAAGTGGAACAAAGCAAAAGGAGGTAACAGTGCAAGGCTTTGCTCAACAGGCTTCTCCTAGGATAAGAAATATGTGAGATGGACAGAAATTCAACTGTTTCTTCACTGAAACTCTACCACAAACAACCATATGTGAGATGGACAGAAAATCAATTGTTTCTTCACTGAAACTCTACCACAACAACCATATGTGAGATGGACAGAAAATCAATTGCTTCTTCACTGAAACTCTACCACAACAACTACTACCAAAAAAAACTCCAGAACAGAATATATCATTCCCTTTGGAATACTAAAATGTTAAAGATCATTAGAAATTCTGCCAATAGAAATGATGTTACTTTTGGATGCCAAAATAAAGACCTAAAATATGCATGTTATGTTAAAAAAACAAGCCATTTCAGCCATAAATACAAGACATTTTCTAAATGCCATGTCTGGCATCAGTACAGAAGGTATTGTCTTCACTTAGTTCAGAATAATCCTTGAGACAGAAGCCGCATGACTTGGCAGGAGGACGGAAATGAATAAATTATCTCCTTGGGACAGAGAAAGACTAAACGATTTCACTAACTTTCGTGTGGACAGAACAGGAACATAGTGGAGTTACAAAACTAGTATCTACACCATCTTGATATCTCTCAGACAGAACAGGAACATAGTGGAGTTACAAAACTAGTATCTACACCATCTTGATATCTCTCAGACAGAACAGGAACATAGTGGAGTTACAAAACTAGTATCTACAACATCTTGATATCTCTCAGACAGAACAGGAACATAGTGGAGTTACAAAACTAGTATCTACACCATCTTGATATCTCTCAGACAGAACAGGAACATAGTGGAGTTACAAAACTAGTATCTACACCATCTTGATATATCCGTTATCCTTTAAAGATGATACACGTAGCCTCTGTCTCAAATGGTTCCCTAATCTCTATATAGTGCACTCTGGTCAAAAGTAGTGCACTACATAGGGAATAGGGAGCCATTCGGAACTCAGACAATATTTACTGAGGGTTGGGCAAATCCCTTCGGCCTTATTGTCACGTTGGTATGAATAATTCGGGAGACAGGCGCAGGAATGCGTAATAGGGGTTTTTATTCACCCAAATTACAGCGTGCCGTGTACAGGAAGTGGGGTAGGAAGACCAAACAAACACGCAACACAAAACACAGGGTTCAAAACCCAAACAAAAGAGTGAGGAGTTCCTTCGAATAAATAACACAATCACACGATGATTATCACATGGGACGAGACCCATAATCATCTGCACAATCCACAAGGGCACGAAAGCCCAAAAACAACAAGGCAAATGTACTCACACGCACCAACGGACAATGGAACAATAATCGACAGCCCAAGTCTGAAACAGAGGGCACATTTATACAAATACAATCAGTGGGAATGGGGACCAGGTGTGCGCAATGACACAATTCCGGAGGGATCCGTGACACGTATTGCCTACCAAAGATACACAGTTGCTGGCGACAACAGAAAATGCCCTAGTCAATATCTTAAATTCTTTAGAGATTACACTAGAATATTCACCAAAGGTTGGTATTCAAATCTCATTCATCCTTATTGTAAATATACTGTATAGGGGTAGTTCCATGATTTATTTCAGGAACTACAGCCTAAAAACTCCCTTTTTCCAGACCTTCGCTCCAGTACCTAACACTGCGTCCCTCCTCTCTACTGCACTGTACATTAAGTTGTAATGTTCAGCCGTTTCCTTGGATTGCTACCTCTGCTACCTCACACATATACATCCTCCTAATAGATGACCCCTTTGATGGTCCCAAAACCCACTGGTCCATGGAGCCCCAACCCTCAGTCCAGACAGAACATCCATCCCTCAGTCCAGACACATCATCCATCCCTCAGTCCAGACAGAACATCCATCCCTCAGTCCAGACAGAACATCCATCCCTCAGTCCAGACAGACCATCCATCCCTCAGTCCAGACAGACCATCCATCCCTCAGTCCAGACAGACCATCCACCCCTCAGTCCAGACAGACCATCCATCCCTCAGTCCAGACAGACCATCCATCCCTCAGTCCAGACAGAACATCCACCCCTCAGTCCAGACAGCTGATTTGTCCCTCAGTCCAGACAGGTGATCCAATGACAGTCATTCATGTCCACTGAACTACAGCCCAATCATCAAGAGTGTTTCAAAACACGTGTGGTTGTGTTGTTTTACATGTACATGTCTGAGTCTGTGTGAATGTATTAATGGTAATTGATCATATATCAGATGAGACAATGATGGTGTTTAACATTCAATACAAATATGTTTTATATCTTTAATAACCAAAGCCTAAAGGAGGTATCCGAAGGCGTGGGAGGAAGCTAAAGTAATTCCACCGTCTAAAAATTGTAAAGCATCCTTTGCTGGCTCTAACAGCCGCCCAATCAGTTTGCTGCCTGTTCTTAATAATCTGATGATGAAAATGTTGTTTGAACAAATACAATGCTGTTTTTATAGAGATCAAGTTAACGACTGACTTTCAGTATGCATATTGAGAAGGGCACTCAACTTGTACTGCACTGACTCAGATGACTGATGATTGGTTGAAATAAATGCATAATAAGATGATAGTTGAAGCTGTATTGTTAGATTTCAGTATTGATGTTATTGATCATACATTGTTATTGAAGAAACTCACTTGCTGTGGCTTTACATCACCTGACATCACATGGTTGGAGAGATATTTTTCCAAAGATCCCAGAGAATGTTCGTCAATGGAAGCTTCTCTAACATCAAATATGTACAGTGCGGTGTCCCTCAGGGCAGTTGCCTTAGGCCACTACTCTTCTCAAATTTTTTTTACAAATGATTTGCCACACACTATGCTTCCAAGTTTCTATAGTACCAAGTCACTGCCACATGACAACCACTGGACCTTTTCCTTCAAATGTCCACCTCCTTGACAACACTCAGCTTAGCTGTTTGAGTTCTCATTTAACCAGTTTAATACTGTATGCTATCATCAGTCACCCTTCAGAACCACATATAGCAACTAGTTAAACAAATAACAGTACATTTCCAAAGCCTGCCATCCATGCTGCTCTTTCCATCAAACCTCATAGGACTACCAATAATCAACATTAATTTAATTCCATACAAAATAATTCCTCCTCCCTGCATATTCAAATCGTCTTCCATCCCTCTCTCTCTTCTTCTTCTCTCCCTCCTCTTCTTCTCTCTCTCCTCTTCTTCTCTCCCTCCTCTTCTTCTCTAGCCTCCTCTTCTCCTCTCCCTCCTCTTCTTCTCTCTCTCCTCTTCTTCTCTCCCTCCTCTTCTTCTCTCTCTCCTCTTCTTCTCTCCTCTTCTTCTCTCTTTCCTCTTCTTCTCTCTCTCCTCTTCTTCTCTCCCTCCTCTTCTTCTCTCCCTCCTCTTCTTCTCTAGCCTCCTCTTCTTCTCTCCCTCCTCTTCTTCTCTCCCTCCTCTTCTTCTCTCCCTCCTCTTCTTCTCTCCCTCTTCTTCTCTCTCTCCTCTTCTTCTCTCCCTCCTCTTCTTCTCTCTCTCCTCTTCTTCTCTCCTCTTCTTCTCTCTCTCCTCTTCTTCTCTCTCTCCTCTTCTTCTCTCCTCTTCTCTCTCTCCTCTTCTTCTCTCTCTCCTCTTCTTCTCTCTCTCCTCTTCTTCTCTCTCTCCTCTTCTTCTCTCTCTCCTCTTCTTCTCTCCCTCCTCTTCTTCTCTCCCTCCTCTTCTTCTCTCCTTCCTCTTTTCTCCCATCTTCTCTTCTTCTCTCTCTCCTCTTCTTCTCTCTCTCCTCTTCTTCTCTCCCTCCTCTTCTTCTCTCCTTCCTCTTCTTCTCTCTCTCCTCTTCTTCTCTCTCTCTCCTCTTCTTCTCTCTCTCCTCTTCTTCTCTCCCTCCTCTTATTCTCTCCCTCCTCTTTGCTCCCTTCTTCTCTAGCCTCCTCTAGCTACTCAACCAAATTTGATTACTGTCTTTTATCATGAAGGATACAAAAATTGGAGGCCCTTGTCTGTGAGACATCAGCTTGGAAGAATGGAAGGGAAAGAAGGCAGAAGCAGCTGTGGAACCCTTCAGGGTCATTCATGCCGAGGACAGGGTGAATTGATGTCGTTGTGCCAGCCTTTTGTGTCTTAATAACAACATGTCGCCTTGCTCCATCAAAGCCCTGGGAGCACTGGCTTTAAACGTAGTGATTCCAGACCCTTTAAACCATCCAAAATCATTTTCCATGTCCAGATTGTTATGGGGCCATAGAAAGGACTGAAATAAGATGACAGGAATCACAATGGGAGTCATTCTTCTACCCTCCTCTCCTCTCCTCTCCTCTCCTCTCCTCTCCTCTCCTCTCCTCTCCTCTGTTCTCCTCTCCTCTGTTCTCCTCTCCTCTCCTCTGTTCTCCTCTCCTCTCCTCTGTTCTCCTCTCCTCTCCTCTGTTCTCTTCTCCTCTCCTCTGTTCTCCTCTCCTCTCCTCTACCCTCCTCTCCTCTCCTCTGTTCCCCTCTCCTCTCCTCTCCTCTCCTCTCCTCTGTTCTCCTCTCCTCTGTTCTCCTCTGTTCTCTTCTCCTCTCCTCTGCTCTCCTCTCCTCTCCTCTGTTCTCCTCTCCTCTCCTCTACCCTCCTCTCCTCTCCTCTGTTCTCCTCTCCTCTCCTCTGTTCTCTTCTCCTCTCCTCTCCTCTGTTCTCCTCTCCTCTGTTCTCCTCTCCTCTACCCTCCTCTCCTCTCCTCTCCTCTCCTCTACCCTCCTCTCCTCTCCTCTCCTCTCTCCCCTCTCCTCCCCCTCCCCTTCCCTCCTGTCTCTCCTTTTCCTCCACTCCTCCCCTCTCCTCCTCTCCGTGTAGGGTAGGAGTCCATCCCAATAACTCTAGATAATGAGCTCGTGAGGAGCCTGGCAGAGCGACACATTATCATGGTGACATGAGGAATAGCAGGAGGGGAAGGAGGAGGAGACGGGACGGGGGGGGGGATTAGAGATGGTGCCAGGGTGACAGGAAGATTCATTTCACAAAATGAGATTGGAGAGAGAGAAAGACGGGAGCGAGCTGAGGAGTGAGTGAAGTAAATGGCAGACTGGAGCTTGGAATAGCAGACTGGGAATGGGATGGGAATGGGGATGGGAATAGGGATGGAAGTGGGAGTGGGAATGGGAATAAGGATGGGAATAGGGATGGAAGTGGGAGTGGGAATAGGGATGGAAGTGGGAGTGGGAATGGGAATAGGGATGGAAGTGGGAGTGGGAATGGGAGTGGGAATGGGAATAGGGATGGAAGTGGGAGTGGGAGTGGGAATGGGAATAGGGATGGGAGTGGGAGTGGGAATGGAAGTGGGAATGGGAGTGTGTGTGTAAATGGGAATAAGGATGGGAATAGGGATGGAAGTGGGAGTGGGAATAGGGATGGAAGTGGGAGTGGGAGTGGGAATGGGGATGGAAGTGGGAGTGGGAATGGGAGTGGGAATGGGAATAGGGATGGAAATAGGAGTGGGAATGGGAATAGGGATGGGAGTGGGAGTGGGAATAGGAATAGGGATGGAAATAGGAGTGGGAATGGGAATAGGGATGGAAATAGGAGTGGGAATGGGAATAGGGATGGAAGTGGGAGTGGGAATGGGAATAGGAGTGGGAATGGAAGTAGGAGTGGGAATGGGAATGGGAATAGGGATGGAAGTGGGAGTGTGAATGGGAATAGGAGTGGGAATGGGAATAGGGATGGAAGTGGGAGTGGGAATGGGAATAGGGATGGAAGTGGGAGTGGGAATGGGAATAGGAGTGGGAATGGGAATAGGGATGGAAGTGGGAGTGGGAATGGGAATAGGGATGGAAGTGGGAGTGGGAATGGCAATGGGAGTGGGAATGGAAGTGTGTGTGTAAATGGGAATAGGAATGGGAATAGGGATGGAAGTGGGAGTGGGAATGGGAATAGGGATGGGAATGGGAGTGGGAGTGGGAATGGGAACAGGGATGGAAGTGGGAGTGGGATTATTACTATATATTGATGTTTCATGTATAGATACTATCTTTGATAATAAGGATAATACCATTTATCCTTATATTTGGTACCATCGTACATCATGTTAGCGTGTACTAGCTGTTTTCGTGGCACAACTTGGCTAGTACGTTGGTAAGTGAGCTATCCTCCATAACAGGAGTATGTAGCCTGACCATAATGGAAGCAGAGAAATGGAATCCATCTATTGTTTCTCTAATGTCAGTTGAGTTGACTCAACAACAACAAAAAAATCACAGCACAGATTGAAGGATACACTTCCTGGTTTTATTTCCTATTTCGCTCCTATTAGGTACACCAGCAATGGCTGCCAGTCCACCCATTATGCTATTATTGACTTGAACGGTGAGGACAAATCGCTAGATTGTATTTCTGTGAATGTACTACGTCACTACACAGATAGAAGACCAATTTAACGGTTTAATTCTTTAAAATACAAGTCTGTTACCACAACAACTGTTTCCTCACCAAACAGTCATCATGTACGATGTTTCCCAAAATTACACCCTATTCCCTATGTAGTGTACTATAGCGCTCTGGTCCAAAGTAGTGCACTACGTAGGGAATAGGGTTCTATAGCGCTCTGGTCCAAAGTAGTGCACCACGTAGGGAATAGGGTTCTACAGCGCTCTGGTCCAAAGTAGTGCACCACATAGGGAATAGGGTGCCGTTTGAGCGTCAGACGGAGCCTCTCAGTTTGTCCGTTAATCAGATGTAAATTGAGCGTTTCTATTCCTCTGGTGTAATAGCCTCTCCATTACCATGTAGATTGGAGGAGAGTCACATGGGAGAGCCAATCAGAATCTCCACATGGGCACGGGACAATTTCCACTCTTCATCTCACAGCTATAGCTACCTGCTGTCAAGGTGCTTGCACCCAAAACAAGGCCTGATTGAGGCATCATCTGTGTCCCAAAACGGCACCCTAGACCCAGCCTATGGGCCTCTGGTCCAAAGCAGTGCACCACATAGGGAATATAGTGCAATTTGTGACAAAGCCAAGGTGTGATTGAGACATCACATCTGAGGAACACATGTAATCTGGTCTCATTGTCTGCGTTAAAACTGCACCCTTTCCCTACATTAGACCAGGAACCATAGGGTAGTAGTGGACTATATAGGGTCCCATTGAGGATACATGCTGGATACAGGCCTGATTGAGACAAGGCCAGGTCAAATATAAAGGGAATCATATTGTCAACAGTATATGTGGAACATATAGGGGGAGGAGAGAGAGGTCTACAATATAAATACACACTATACTGGGGCTAGAGGGGGAGGAGAGAGGTCTACAATATAAATACTCACTATACTGGGGCTAGAGGGGGGAGAGAGAGGTCTACAATATAAATACTCACTATATTGGGGCTAGAGGGGGAGGAGAGAGAGGTCTACAATATAAATACTCACTATACTGGGGCTAGAGGGGGAGAGAGGTCTACAATATAAATACTCACTATACTGGGGCTAGAGGGGGGAGAGAGGTCTACAATATAAATACTCACTATACTGGGGCTAGAGGGGGAGGAGAGAGAGGTCTACAATATAAATACTCACTATACTGGGGCAGAGGGGAGAGAGGTCTACAATATAAATACTCACTATACTGGGGCTAGAGGGGGGGAGAGAGAGGTCTACAATATAAATACTCACTATACTGGGGCTAGAGGGGGGAGAGAGAGGTCTACAATATAAATACTCACTATACTGGGGCTAGAGGGGGAGAGAGGTCTACAATATAAATACACACTATACTGGGGCTAGAGGGGGAGGAGAGAGGTCTACAATATAAATACTCACTATACTGGGGCTAGAGGGGGAGAGAGAGGTCTACAATATAAATACTCACTATACTGGGGATAGAGGGGGGAGAGAGAGGTCTACAATATAAATACACACTATACTGGGGCTAGAGGGGGAGGAGAGAGGTCTACAATATAAATACTCACTATACTGGGGCTAGAGGGGGAGAGAGGTCTACAATATAAATACACACTATACTGGGGCTAGAGGGGGAGGAGAGAGGTCTACAATATAAATACTCACTATACTGGGGCTAGAGGGGGAGAGAGAGGTCTACAATATATATACACACTATACTGGGGCTAGAGGGGGAGGAGAGAGGTCTACAATATAAATACTCACTATACTGGGGCTAGAGGGGGAGAGAGGTCTACAATATAAATACTCACTATACTGGGGCTAGAGGGGGAGGAGAGAGGTCTACAATATAAATACACACTATACTGGGGCTAGAGGGGGGGGAGAGAGGTCTACAATATAAATACTCACTATACTGGGGCTAGAGGGGGGGAGAGAGAGAGGTCTACAATATAAATACTCACTATACTGGGGCTAGAGGGGGAGGAGAGAGAGGTCTACAATATAAATACTCACTATACTGGGGCTAGAGGGGGGGAGAGAGGTCTACAATATAAATACTCACTATACTGGGGCTAGAGGGGGGAGAGGTCTACAATATAAATACTCACTATACTGGGGCTAGAGGGGGAGAGAGAGGTCTAAAATATAAATACTCACTATACTGGGGCTAGAGGGGGGAGAGGTCTACAATATAAATACTCACTATACTGGGGCTAGAGGGGGAGAGAGAGGTCTACAATATAAATACTCACTATACTGGGGCTAGAGGGGGGAAAGAGAGGTCTACAATATAAATACTCACTATACTGGGGCTAGAGGGGGGAGAGAGAGGTCTACAATATAAATACTCACTATACTGGGGCTAGAGGGGGGAGGAGAGAGAGGTCTACAATATAAATACTCACTATACTGGGGCTAGAGGAGGAGGAGAGAGAGGTCTACAATATAAATACTCACTATACTGGGGCTGGAGGGGGGGGAGAGGTCTACAATATAAATACTCACTATACTGGGGCTAGAGGGGGAGGAGAGAGGTCTACAATATAAATACTCACTATACTGGGGCTAGAGGGGGAGGAGAGAGAGGTCTACAATATAAATACTCACTATACTGGGGCTAGAGGGGGGAGAGAGGGGTCTACAATATAAATACACACTATACTGGGGCTAGAGGGGGAGGAGAGAGGTAAACAATATAAATACTCACTATACTGGGGCTAGAGGGGGAGGAGAGAGAGGTCTACAATATAAATACTCACTATACTGGGGCTAGAGGGGGGAGAGAGAGGTCTACATTATAAATACTCACTATACTGGGGCTAGAGGGGGGAGAGAGAGGTCTACAATATAAATACTCACTATACTTGGGCTAGAGGGGGGAGGAGAGAGAGGTCTACAATATAAATACTCACTATACTGGGGCTAGAGGGGGAGGAGAGAGAGGTCTACAATATAAATACACACTATACTGGGGCTAGAGGGGGGAGAGAGAGGTCTACAATATAAATACTCACTATACTGGGGCTAGAGGGGGGAGAGAGGTCTACAATATAAATACACACTATACTGGGGCTAGAGGGGGGAGGAGAGGTCTCAATATAAATACTCACTATACTGGGGCTAGAGGGGGGAGGAGAGGTCTACAATATAAATACTCACTATACTGGGGCTAGAGGGGGAGGAGAGAGGTAAACAATATAAATACTCACTATACTGGGGCTAGAGGGGGAGGAGAGAGAGGTCTACAATAGAAATACTCACTATACTGGGGCTAGAGGGGGAGAGAGAGGTCTACAATATAAATACTCACTATACTGGGGCTAGAGGGGGGAGGAGAGAGGTCTACAATATAAATACACACTATACTGGGGCTAGAGGGGGGAGGAGAGGTCTACAATATAAATACTCACTATACTGGGGCTAGAGGGGGAGGAGAGAGAGGTCTACAATATAAATACTCACTATACTGGGGCTAGATGGGGAGAGTGAGGTCTACAATATAAATACTCACTATACTGGGGCTAGAGGGGGGAGAGAGAGGTCTACAATATAAATACTCACTATACTGGGGCTAGAGGGGGGGGGGAGAGAGGTCTACAATATAAATACTCACTATACTGGGGCTAGAGGGGGAGAGAGAGGTCTACAATATAAATACTCACTATACTGGGGCTAGAGGGGGGAGAGGTCTACAATATAAATACTCACTATACTGGGGCTAGAGGGGGAGAGAGAGGTCTACAATATAAATACTCACTATACTGGGGCTAGAGGGGGAGAGAGAGGTCTACAATATAAATACTCACTATACTGGGGCTAGAGGGGGGAGAGAGAGGTCTACAATATAAATACACACTATACTGGGGCTAGAGGGGGGAGGAGAGAGAGGTCTACAATATAAATACTCACTATACTGGGGCTAGAGGAGGAGGAGAGAGAGGTCTACAATATAAATACTCACTATACTGGGGCTGGAGGGGGGGAGAGGTCTACAATATAAATACTCACTATACTGGGGCTAGAGGGGGAGAGAGAGGTCTACAATATAAATACACACTATACTGGGGCTAGAGGGGGAGGAGAGAGGTCTACAATATAAATACTCACTATACTGGGGCTAGAGGGGGAGAGAGGTCTACAATATAAATACTCACTATACTGGGGCTAGAGGGGGAGGAGAGAGGTCTACAATATAAATACACACTATACTGGGGCTAGAGGGGGGAGAGAGAGAGGTCTACAATATAAATACTCACTATACTGGGGCTAGAGGGGGGGGGAGAGAGGTCTACAATATAAATACTCACTATACTGGGGCTAGAGGGGGGAGAGGTCTACAATATAAATACTCACTATACTGGGGCTAGAGGGGGAGAGAGAGTTCTAAAATATAAATACTCACTATACTGGGCTAGAGGGGGGAGAGGTCTACAATATAAATACTCACTATACTGGGGCTAGAGGGGGAGAGAGAGGTCTACAATATAAATACTCACTATACTGGGGCTAGAGGGGGAGGAGAGAGGTCTACAATATAAATACTCACTATACTGGGGCTAGAGGGGGGAGAGAGGGGTCTACAATATAAATACACACTATACTGGGGCTAGAGGGGGAGGAGAGAGGTAAACAATATAAATACTCACTATACTGGGCTAGAGGGGGAGGAGAGAGAGGTCTACAATATAAATACTCACTATACTGGGGCTAGAGGGGGGAGAGAGAGGTCTACATTATAAATACTCACTATACTGGGGCTAGAGGGGGAGAGAGAGGTCTACAATATAAATACTCACTATACTGGGGCTAGAGGGGGAGGAGAGAGGTCTACAATATAAATACTCACCTCATAGCTGGGGCTAGAGGGGGGAGAGAGAGGTCTACAATATAAATACTCCACTATACTGGGGCTAAGGGAGGGGGGAGGAGAGAGAGGTCTACAATATAAATACTCACTATACTGGGGGCTAGAGGAGGAGGAAGAGGAGAGGTCTACAATATAAATATCCACTATACTGGGGCTAGGATGGGGGAGGAGAGAGAGGTCTACAATATAAATACTCACTATACTGGGGGTCGAGAGGAGGATGAGAGAGAGGTCTACAATATAATACTCACTATACTGGGGCTAGGAGGGGGGAGAGAGGTCTACAATATAACTACTCACTATACTGGGGCTAGAGGGGGAGGAGAGAGGTCTACAATATAAATACTCACTATACGGGGCTAGAGGTGGGAGGAGAGGTCTACAATATAAATACTCACTATACTGGGGCAGAGGGGGGGAGAGGTCTACAATTATAAATACTCACTATACTGGGGCTAGAGGGGGAGAGAGAGGTCTACAATATAAATACTCACTATACTGGGGCTAGAGGGGGGGAGAGAGGTCCACAATATAAATACACACTATACTGGGGCTAGAGGGGGGAGGAGAGGTCTACAATATAAATACTCACTATACTGGGGCTAGAGGGGGAGGAGAGAGAGGTCTACAATATAAATACTCACTATACTGGGGCTAGAGGGGAGAGAGGTCTACAATATAAATACTCACTATACTGGGGCTAGAGGGGGAGAGAGGTCTACAATATAAATACTCACTATACTGGGGCTAGAGGGGGGGAGAGAGGTCTACAATATAAATACTCACATACTGGGGCTAGAGGGGGAGGAGAGAGGTCTACAATAAAAAATCTCACTATACTGGGGCTAGAGGGGGAGAGAGAGGTCTACAATATAAATACTCACTATACTGGGGCTAGAGGGGGGAGA
>NW_021822550.1:0-23417 GCF_901001165.1 Salmo trutta
TATTGAAGTTTAGTCAGGTTAGTCATACCACAACATTCTCAGGATGCAAATGTATGGCTCCTTAAAACAGACTGGAATACATCTCCATTATGATGCGTATATCCTTAAAGCAGACTGGAATACATCTCCTTAAAGCAGACTGGAATACATCTCCTTAAAACAGACTGGAATACATCTCCATTATGATGCGTATATCCTTAAAGCAGACTGGAATACATCTCCTTAAAGCAGACTGGAATACATCTCCTTAAAACAGACTGGAATACATCTCCATTATGAAGCGTATCTCCTTAAAACAGACTGGAATACATCTCCTTAAAGCAGACTGGAATACATCTCCATTATGATGCGTATATCCTTAAAGCAGACTGGAATACATCTCCTTAAAGCAGACTGGAATACATCTCCATTATGATGTGTATCTCCTTAAAACAGATTGGAATACATCTCCTTAAAGCAGACTGGAATACATCTCCTTAAAACAGACTGGAATACATCTCCATTATGATGCGTATCTCCTTAAAACAGACTGGAATACATCTCCTTAAAGCAGACTGGAATACATCTCCTTAAAACAGACTGGAATACATCTCCTTAAAACAGATTGGAATACATCTCCTTAAAGCAGACTGGAATACATCTCCATTATGATGTGTATCTCCTTAAAACAGACTGGTACATCTCCTTAAAACAGACTGGAATACATCTCCTTAAAGCAGACTGGAATACATCTCCTTAAAGCAGACTGGAATACATCTCCTTAAAACAGACTGGAATATATCTCCTTAAAGCAGACTGGAATACATCTCCTTAAAGCAGACTGGAATACATCTCCATTACGATGCGTATCTCCTTAAAGCAGACTGGAATACATCTCCTTAAAGCAGACTGGAATACATCTCCTTAAAGCAGACTGGAATACATCTCCATTACGATGCGTATCTCCTTAAAGCAGACTGGAATACATCTCCTTAAAACAGATTGGAATACATCTCCTTAAAACAGACTGGAATACTGTACATCTCCGTTACAGGGTGACACATAGCCTAGTGGTTAGAGTGCTGGGACAGTAACCCGAAAGGTTGCTGGATTGAATCCCTGAGCTGACTAGATAAAAATCTGTCGTTCTGCCCCTGAACAAGGCAGTTAACCCACTGTTCCCCGGGTGCCGAAGATGCGGATGTCGAATAAGTCAGCCCCCCGCACCCCTGATTCAGAGGGGTTGGGTTAAATGTGGAAGGCACATTTCAGTTGAATCTCAATCAGTTGTACATCTGACTAGGTGTGTTGCTCCTTAAACCAGACTGGAATACATCCCAAATTGTTTCCCTCCAGATTTAATGGCATTTCAAGGTAATACAGAGATATATGGCATTTTTTTATTTAATTCATAGGAAATTTGGAGAGGTTGCTCTTTATCCTTACATACTTCTCTGTCAAACCCTCAAAGCAGAAATACAGATATGAAGAGTTGCTTCTGGACCACCTACAGGTTTCCTTCAGGGATGTGTGTTGTTGCCCACCTTGATTACATAGGACGTTGGTGGTATCTGTCTCTATAGTTAGAACAAGCTGCTGAAGGCAGGGAGGGAGCTGGAAGCATGACTCTAGAATGTGATACGTTACAACTCTCATATATAATGAATGTTGACAGCGACAAATGAATGGAGATTAATGTTGACAGCGACAAGACATTGAATATCCCTTTGAGCATGGTGAAGTTATTCATTACACCGTGGATGGTGTATCAATCACTGTGGATGGTGTATCACCCAATCACTACAAAGATACAGGCATCCTTCCTAACTCAGTTGCCGGAGAGGAAGGAAACCGCTCAGGAATTTCACCATGAGGCTAATGGTTACTTTAAAACAGTTTAATAGCTGTGATAGGAGAAAACTGAGGATGGATCAACAACATTGTAGTGACTCCATAATACTAACCTAAATGACAGAGTGAAAAGAAGGAAGCTTGTACACATTTTGTCCTGAATACAAAAGGGCTATGCTTGGGGCAAATTCAATACAACATATTACTGAGAATCATCATATTTTGCAGCATAGTGGTGTGTGCATCGTTATTGGTACGCCTGTAATCGTTAAGGACTGGGTAGTTTTTCAGGAGAAAATGCACAGATAAATCCTAGACGAAAACCTGGTTCAGTCACCATTCAGTCACCATTCAGTCACCATTCAGTCACCATTCAGTCACCATTCAGACAAAAACCTGAAACACAAGGCCAAATCTACACTGGAGTTTCTTACTGGACCAAGACGACAGTGAACGTGCCGAAATTACAGTTATTACTTAAATCTTTAAATCTGATTGAAAATATATGACAAGACCTGAAATTTGGTATTAGGTATTTTATTAGGATTCCCATTATCTGTTGTAAAAGCAGCAGCTACTCTTCCTGTGATCCACACAAAACATGAAACATAATACAGAATGACATAATACAGAACATCAATAGACAAGAACAGCTCAAGGACAGAATAAGATACATTTTAAAAGGCACACATAGCCTTTAAAATAGAAATATCAATGCATACACACAAAATATCTAGGTCAAAAAGCGGAGAGGTGTTGTGCCATGAGGTGTTGATTTATCTGTTTTTTGAAACCAGGTTTGCTGTTTATTTGAGCAATGTGAGATGGAAGGGAGTTTCATGCAATAAGGGCTCTATACAATACTGTACGTTTTCTTGAATTTGTTCTGGATTCGGGGGCTGTGAAAAGACCCCTGGTGGCATGTCTGGTGGGATAAGTGTGTGTGTCAGAGCTGTGTGTAAGTTGACTACGCAAGCAATTTGGGATTTTCAACACATTAATGTTTCTTACAAAAAGAAGAAGTGATGCAGTCAGTCTCTCCTCAACTCTTAGCCAAGAGAGTCTGGCAGCATAGTATTTATATCAGCCCTCTGACATTTAATTAAGAGCAAACGTGTCGCTCTGTTCTGGGCCAGCTGCAGCTTAACTAGGTCTTTCCTTGCCGCACTGGACCACATGACTGGACAATAATCAAGATTATAATTAGACAAAACTAGAGCCTGCAGAACTTGCTTTTTGGAGTGTGGTGTCAAAAAAGCAAAGCATCTCATTATTACGGCTAGACCTTTCCCAATCTTTACCACCATTGAATCTATATGTTTTGACCATGACAGTTTACAATCTATGGTAACGCCAAATGGTTGTCTAGCAATGATCAACAACCAATTTGACAGAGGTTGAAGACTTTTGAAAAGAATAATGGGCAATTGTTGCACAATCCAGGTGTGCAAAGCTCTTAGAGAATTACCCAGAATGACTCACAGCTGTAAACTCTGCCAAAAGTGATTCTAACATGTTTTGACTCAGTGGTGTGAATACTTACAGTGGGGGATAAAAGTATTTGATCCCCTGCTGATTTTGTACGTTTGCCCACTTACAAAGAAATGATCAGTCTATAATTCTAATGGGAGGTTTATTTGAACAATGAAAGACAGAATAACAATAACAAAAAGCGAAAAACGCACGTCAAAAATGTTAGAAAATGTTATAAGATGATTTGCATTTTAATGGGGGAAATAAGTATTTGACCCCTCTGCAAAACATGACTTAGTACTTCACAGAGGTCAGACGTTTCTTGTAGTTGGCCACCAGGTTTGCACACATCTCAGGAGGGATTGTATCCCACTCCTCTTTGCAGATCTTCTCCAAGTCATTAAAGTTTTGAGGCTGACGTTTGGCAACTCAAACCTTCAGCTCCCTCCACAGATTTTCTATGGGATTAAGGTCTGGAGACTGGCTAGGCCACTCCAGGACCTTAATGTGCTTCTTCTTGAGCCACTCCTTTGTTACCTTGGCCGTGTGTTTTGGGTCATTGTCATGCTGGAATACCCATCCACGACCCATTTTCAATGCCCTGGCTGAGGGAAGGATGTTCTCACCCAAGATTAGACGGTACATGGCCCCGTCCATTGTCCCTTTGATACGGTGAAGTTGTCCTGTCCCCTTAGCAGAAAAACACCCCCAAAGCATAATGTTTCCACCTCCATGTTTGACAGTGGATATGGTGTTCTTGGGGTCATAGGCAGCATTCCTCCTCCTTCAAACACGGCGAGTTGAGTTGATGCCAAAGAGCTCCATTTTGGTCTCATCTGACCACAACACTTTCAAAATTATAGACTGATCATTTCTTTGTCAGTGGGCAAACGTACAAAATCAGCAGGGGATCAAATACTTTTTTCCCTCACTGTAAAGAAGGATTTTATCTAACAAAACAACCATTTATGTTGCAGCTGGGACCCTTGGGATTGCAAACAGAGGAAGATCTTCAAAAGTCAGTGATTTATTTAATCGCTATTTGTGATTTTATGAAGCCTGTGCTGGTTGAAACATATGTTGATGTGTGGCGCCGTCCTCAGAGAATCGCATGGTATGCTTTCACCGTAAAGCTTTAAAAATTGGACAACGCAGTTAGATTAACAAGAATTTAAGCTTTTAAATGAGATAAGATACTTGTATGTTCATGAATGTTTAATATTACGATTATTTATTTGAATTGCGCGTCCTCCAATTTTACCGGATGTTGTTGGCTGGTGTCCCGCTAGCAGGACGCCTATCCCTACAGCTCAGGCATAGCCCACGAGACATGCCACCAGAGGTCTCTTCACAGTCCCCAAGTCCAGAACAGACTATGGGAGGTGCACAGTACTACATAGAGCCATGACTACATGGAACTCTATTCCATATCAAGTAACTGATGCAAGCAGTACAATCAGATAAAAAAGGTAGATAAAAATATTCACCTTATAGAACAGCACGGACTGTGAAGAGACAGACACACAGGCAAAGATGCACTACACACACGTACACATGGATTTTGTGTTGTGTTGTAGATATGTGGTAGTGGAGTAGTGGCCTGAGGGAACATACTTAATGTGTCATGAAATATGTTGTGAAAATGTATTGTAATGTTTTTAACATTTTATTTAACTGCCTTAAATTTACTGGACCCCAGGAAGAGTAGCTGCTGCCTTGGCAGGAACTAATGGGGATCCATAATAAACCCCAGGAAGAGTAGCTGCTGCCTTGGCAGGAACTAATGGGGATCCATAATGAACCCCAGGAAGAGTAGTTGCTGCTTTGGCAGGAACTAATGGGGATCCATAATAAACCCCAGGAAGAGTAGCTGCTGCCTTGACAGGAACTAATGGGGATCCATAATAAACCCCAGGAAGAGTAGCTGCTGCCTTGACAGGAACTAATGGGGATCCATAATAAACCCCAGGAAGAGTAGCTGCTGCCTTGACAGGAACTAATGGGGATCCATAATAAACCCCAGGAAGAGTAGCTGCTGCCTTGACAGGAACTAATGAGGATCCATAATAAACCCCAGGAAGAGTAGCTGCTGCCTTGACAGGAACTAATGAGGATCCATAATAAACCCCAGGAAGAGTAGCTGCTGCCTTGACAGGAACTAATGAGGATCCATAATAAACCCCAGGAAGAGTAGCTGCTGCCTTGACAGGAACTAATGAGGATCCATAATAAACCCCAGGAAGAGTAGCTGCTGCCTTGGCAGGAACTAATGGGGATCCATAATAAACCCCAGGAAGAGTAGCTGCTGCCTTGACAGGAACTAATGGGGATCCATAATAAACACCAGGAAGAGTAGCTGCTGCCTTGACAGGAACTTATGGGGATCCATAATAAACCCCAGGAAGAGTAGCTGCTGCCTTGGCAGGAACTAATGAGGATCCATAATAAACCCCAGGAAGAGTAGCTGCTGCCTTGGCAGGAACTAATGAGGATCCATAATAAACCCCAGGAAGAGTAGCTGCTGCCTTGGCAGGAACTAATGGGGATCCATAATGAACCCCAGGAAGAGTAGTTGCTGCTTTGGCAGGAACTAATGGGGATCCATAATAAACCCCAGGAAGAGTAGCTGCTGCCTTGACAGGAACTAATGGGGATCCATAATAAACCCCAGGAAGAGTAGCTGCTGCCTTGACAGGAACTAATGGGGATCCATAATAAACCCCAGGAAGAGTAGCTGCTGCCTTGACAGGAACTAATGGGGATCCATAATAAACCCCAGGAAGAGTAGCTGCTGCCTTGACAGGAACTAATGAGGATCCATAATAAACCCCAGGAAGAGTAGCTGCTGCCTTGACAGGAACTAATGAGGATCCATAATAAACCCCAGGAAGAGTAGCTGCTGCCTTGACAGGAACTAATGAGGATCCATAATAAACCCCAGGAAGAGTAGCTGCTGCCTTGACAGGAACTAATGAGGATCCATAATAAACCCCAGGAAGAGTAGCTGCTGCCTTGGCAGGAACTAATGGGGATCCATAATAAACCCCAGGAAGAGTAGCTGCTGCCTTGACAGGAACTAATGGGGATCCATAATAAACCCCAGGAAGAGTAGCTGCTGCCTTGACAGGAACTAATGGGGATCCATAATAAACCCCAGGAAGAGTAGCTGCTGCCTTGGCAGGAACTAATGAGGATCCATAATAAACCCCAGGAAGAGTAGCTGCTGCCTTGGCAGGAACTAATGAGGATCCATAATAAACCCCAGGAAGAGTAGCTGCTGCCTTGACAGGAACTAATGAGGATCCATAATAAACCCCAGGAAGAGTAGCTGCTGTCTTGGCAGGAACTAATGAGGATCCATAATAAACCCCAGGAAGAGTAGCTGCTGCCTTGACAGGAACTAATGAGGATCCATAATAAACCCCAGGAAGAGTAGCTGCTGCCTTGACAGGAACTAATGGGGATCCATAATAAACCCCAGGAAGAGTAGCTGCTGCCTTGGCAGGAACTAATGGGGATCCATAATAAACCCCAGGAAGAGTAGCTGCTGCCTTGACAGGAACTAATGGGGATCCATAATAAACCCCAGGAAGAGTAGCTGCTGCCTTGGCAGGAACTAATGAGGATCCATAATAAACCCCAGGAAGAGTAGCTGCTGCCTTGGCAGGAACTAATGAGGATCCATAATAAACCCCAGGAAGAGTAGCTGCTGCCTTGACAGGAACTAATGGGGATCCATAATAAACCCCAGGAAGAGTAGCTGCTGTCTTGGCAGGAACTAATGAGGATCCATAATAAACCCCAGGAAGAGTAGCTGCTGCCTTGACAGGAACTAATGAGGATCCATAATGAACCCCAGGAAGAGTAGCTGCTGCCTTGGCAGGAACTAATGAGGATCCATAATAAACCCCAGGAAGAGTAGCTGCTGCCTTGACAGGAACTAATGGGGATCCATAATAAACCCCAGGAAAAGTAGCTGCTGCCTTGACAGGAACTAATGAGGATCCATATTAAACCCCAGGAAGAGTAGCTGCTGCCTTGACAGGAACTAATGAGGATCCATAATAAACCCCAGGAAGAGTAGCTGCTGCCTTGACAGGAACTAATGAGGATCCATATTAAACCCCAGGAAGAGTAGCTGCTGCCTTGGCAGGAACTAATGAGGATCCATAATAAACCCCAGGAAGAGTAGCTGCTGCCTTGACAGGAACTAATGGGGATCCATATTAAACCCCAGGAAGAGTAGCTGCTGCCTTGACAGGAACTAATGAGGATCCATAATAAACCCCAGGAAGAGTAGCTGCTGCCTTGACAGGAACTAATGAGGATCCATAATAAACCCCAGGAAGAGTAGCTGCTGCCTTGGCAGGAACTAATGAGGATCCATAATAAACCCCAGGAAGAGTAGCTGCTGCCTTGGCAGGAACTAATGGGGATCCATAATAAACCCCAGGAAGAGTAGCTGCTGCCTTGACAGGAACTAATGAGGATCCATAATAAACCCCAGGAAGAGTAGCTGCTGCCTTGGCAGGAACTAATGAGGATCCATATTAAACCCCAGGAAGAGTAGCTGCTGCCTTGACAGGAACTAATTGGGATCCACAATAAACCCCAGGAAGAGTAGCTGCTGCCTTGGCAGGAACTAATGGGGATCCATAATAAACCCCAGGAAGAGTAGCTGCTGCCTTGACAGGAACTAATGGGGATCCATAATAAACCCCAGGAAGAGTAGCTGCTGCCTTGGCAGGAACTAATGAGGATCCATAATAAACCCCAGGAAGAGTAGCTGCTGCCTTGACAGGAACTAATGGGGATCCATAATAAACCCCAGGAAGAGTAGCTGCTGCCTTGGCAGGAACTAATGGGGATCCATAATAAACCCCAGGAAGAGTAGCTGCTGCCTTAGCAGGAACTAACGGGGATCCATAATAAACCCCAGGAATTGTGGTAATTCTAGATTTCACTTGAAAAGGCAAAACACACTGTGAAATTATATTAGAGGTATGGTGGCGTGGGGGCGTGGGTTTCAGTTAGTTATTTTCGGTGAGTGGAAGTTTAGTTGCTCTATCCGTTATAAGAAAATAAAAATCTATTTAATCCATTGATGTTTTGACATCGAGCAAAAATAAATCACAAAAAAAAGTTACAAAATGTGTTCAATGCTTACATAAAGAGCATGTGACAAAGATATGTAAATAATAAAAGTAATGTCCTTTAACCTAAACACTGAGGGACCTTGTCAAGAGATACAAACCTCATGGTTAAAAATACTACGAGGTGTTATTAATACACAGCGTTTCCCAAACTAGGGGTTGTGGCTCCATGTGGGGTCACCTGATCTGGTCGCGAGAGAAACTGAAAAAAAATGTTTTAAAAATGTTGGAATAAACAGAGCGGTTTCTGTTTTCTTCCAACAATTGTGTCTCTATTGTCACGCTGGTGTAAAGGATTTGGAGACAGGCGTCAGGAATACATCATTTGGGTTTATAAATACACAAAAAAACCATGTATACAAAACACTGGGATTTACCTTCGTTGGCAAATTTTGTCATCAAAAGAAAATAAAAAAAAGATTTACAATTCCGAGTTGGATGACCATTCAGTCTGACTTCCCCAATTGCAAATGTCCACTGTCACCAATTCCTTCCAAACAACTCATTATTGAATTTGCGATATGCAACTTCTTGTGTAATGTTTATGTTCATTGGCCCGATGAGCATCTATACACATTTTATCAATATTTATCTATTCATTATTTATCTTCATGAGACAAGGATTAAAAAGGATTTGCCAGTAGACTTGATTCATGATGATTGGCTGCTAGCTAAGATTTTGAAAGTATGATGTTGACATGAACAGTCCAATCAAAGCTACTGTACATATAACGTAATTACAACTGTGGCCAATGACCTTGAGCCTTCTTGGAAGGGCACTTGTAATATAACTCTATGGTAGGACCCAAAGGGCTGACATGTTAGATGTCTACCATTACTAAAGAACTGAAGTGAGGCGATTACGCAACGTCCCCATGAGTGACAGAATACTGAGCCAATCACAACGAAATGCTCCTATTTTCTGCTGGCCCGCCCCACCACCACAGAAAGCACTGAGCTAGACAGGCTGAAACACCTGCATTTTGGAGCTGCTTTACTCAAGAAAACAAAAAAAGAGAACATGTTTGTATGCGGCTTTATTAAGTCAATTATATATATTTTACATTGTTTGCAAATTATTTTTTTGCTAAAAATGTGGGTCTCAAAACTTTGCCCCACTTGCCCTGAATTGCGGGTCGCCACTGGACCCATATACACACTGGGCCAGTGTCAAATGTAACAATGTCAGTGTTGATTCAACACAGGAGAATTTGCTGTGTGTATAAATAGTCATTAGATATGAGAAGCAAACCACACACACAGGGATGTAACCAGTATAATGTGTACCAGGCTATCTGGCCGGTGGGACTCAGTCATATGTTCCAAATGAAGCCCTATTCCCTACGTAGTGCACTACTTATGAGCCCTGTGTAGGGAATAGGGTGTCATTTGAGATGAAGCCTCAGTCATGTGTGTCAAAACATGATCAGTGACAGAGAAGTAATACCAATTTAGAAATCTCTCTCTCTCTCTCTCTCTCTCTCTCTCTCTCTCTCTCTCTCTCTCTCTCTCTCTCTCTCTCTCTCTCTCTCTCTCTCTCTCTCTCTCTCTCTCTCTCTCTCTCTCTCTCTCGTTAACATTGCCAAAGCAAGTGAAGTAGATAATAAAAAAAAAAAAGTGAAATGAACAGTAAATATTACAATTATAAAAGTTCCAGAATAAAGACATTTCAAATGTCATATTATGTCTATATACAATGTTGTAATGATGTGCAAATAGTTATAGTATAAAAGGGAAAATAAATAAACATAAATATGGGTTGTATTTACAATGGTGTTTGTTCTTAACTGGTTGACCTTTTCTTGTGGCAACAGGTCACACATCTTGCTGCTGTGATGGTACACTGTGGTATTTCACCCAATAGATATGGGAGTTTATCAAAATTGGATTTGTTTTCGAATTCTTTGTGGGTCTGTGGAATCTGAGGGAAATATGTGTCTCTAATATGGTCATACATCTGGCAGGAGGTTAGGAAGTGCAGCTCAGTTTCCACCTTATTTTGTAGTCAATGTGCACATAGCCTGTCTTCTCTTGAGAGCCAGGTTTGCCTTCGGCGGCCATTCTCAATAGCAAGGCTATTGTCACTGAGTCTGTACATAGTCAAAGATTTCCTTCATTTTAGGTCAGTCACAGTGGTCAAGTATTCTAGTTTGCTCTACTTTCCAATGTGTCAAGTAATTATCTTTTTGTTTTATCATGATTTGGTTTGGTCTAATTGTGTTGCTGTCCTCTCTCTCGCTCTCTCTCTTTATCTCTCTCTATATATATTTCCATTAAAAACATGATTCCTCTGTTTCTAAGTAGGTCACAACACCTCCGCCTCTCCCTCCCTCCTTCTCTTTCGCTTCTCTCCCCAGTCTTCTATCTTCTCCCTCCCTCCCTCCCTCCCTCCCTCCCTCCCTCTCTCCTTCACTTTTCCAGTCTATTCTCTTCTCTACCCTCCCTCCCTTACCCAATTTTCTCTCCTCTCTACTTTCCTCCATCTCTCTCACTCTGTTGCAGCATCTGCATTATCATCTCTCTTCCCCTTTCGTCATCCCTCCTTCCCCTGACGCCAACCCAATCCTTCCCCCTCACTTCAACCCAATCACTTCCCCTCCTTCCCCTGTCATCCCTCCTTCCTTCCCATCCTTCCTCTGTCATCACCCCTCCCTTCCCATCCTTCCTCTGTCATCCCTCCTCCCTTCCCATCCTTCCTCTGTCATCACCCCTCCCTTCCCATCCTTCCTCAGTCGGCAGCCCTCCCTTCCCATCCTTCCTCTGTCATCACCCCTCCCTTCCCATCCTTCCTCTGTCATCCCTCCTCCCTTCCCATCCTTCCTCTGTCATCACCCCTCCCTTCCCATCCTTCCTCAGTCGGCAGCCCTCCCTTCCCATCCTTCCTCTGTCATCACCCCTCCCTTCCCATCCTTCCTCTGTCATCACCCCTCCCTTCCCATCCTTCCCCTGTCATCCCTCCTCCCTTCCCATCCTTCCCCTGTCATCCCTCCTCCCTTCCCATCCTTCCTCTGTCATCACCCCTCCCTTCCCATCCTTCCTCTGTCATCCCTCCTCCCTTCCCATCCTTCCCCTGTCATCCCTCCTCCCTTCCCATCCTTCCTCTGTCATCACCCCTCCCTTCCCATCCTTCCCCTGTCATCCCTCCTCCCTTCCCATCCTTCCCCTGTCATCCCTCCTCCCTTCCCATCCTTCCTCTGTCATCCCTCCTCCCTTCCCATCCTTCCCCTGTCATCCCTCCTCCCTTCCCATCCTTCCCCTGTCATCCCTCCTCCCTTCCCATCCTTCCTCTGTCATCCCTCCTCCCTTCCCATCCTTCCACTGTCGGTATCCCTCCCTTCCCATCCTTCCTCTGTCATCCCTCCTCCCTTCCCATCCCTCCTCTTGTCGGCAGCCCTCCCTTCCCTTCCATATTCCTATTCCTCTCCCTCTGCTTTTCTCGTTCAGTATCCCTCCTCTTTAAATTCAATTGGCATCTCTCTCTATCCCTCTCTTTCTCTCTCTCTTTCTCTCTGGAAGACAGAGTTTATGTGCTACAGCATTACATGCAATCTCTCTATTCTCAACTTTTAACCCTCCAGCAGTTTTGTAGTTTTTTCCCCCTCTTCCCCTGTTCCACTTCCGGTTTCTCTTCCTGTCGCTTTTCCTGTCCCTCTTCCAGTTCCTGTTCCTGTTCCTGTTCTCTCCCTCTACATCTTCCTGTTCCTCTTCCTGTTCTCTCCCTCTTCCTGTTCTCTCCCTCTTCCTGTTCTCTCCCTCTACATCTTCCTGTTCCTCTTCCTGTTCTCTCCCTCTTCCTGTTCTCTCCCTCTACATCTTCCTGTTCCTCTTCCTGTTCTCTCCCTCTACATCTTCCTGTTCCTCTTCCTGTTCTCTCCCTCTACATCTTCCTGTTCCTCTTCCTGTTCTCTCCCTCTACATCTTCCTGTTCCTCTTCCTGTTCTCTCCCTCTTCCTGTTCTCTCCCTCTACATCTTCCTGTTCCTCTTCCTGTTCTCTCCCTCTACATCTTCCTGTTCCTGTTCCTGTTCTCTCCCTCTACATCTTCCTGTTCCTCTTCCTGTTCTCTCCCTCTACATCTTCCTGTTCCTCTTCCTGTTCCTGTTCTCTCCCTCTACATCTTCCTGTTCCTCTTCCTGTTCCTGTTCTCTCCCTCTACATCTTCCTGTCCCTCTTCCTGTTCTCTCCCTCTACATCTTCCTGTTCTCTCCCTCTTCCTGTTCCTGTTCTCTCCCTCTACATCTTCCTGTTCCTGTTCCTGTTCTCTCCCTCTTCCTCTTCCTGTTTCTCTTCCTCTTCTTGTTCCTGGCTTTTTCAGGTACATTACCTCTTTATCTCCCTTGTATCTCTCTCCTCCATTCCGCCCTTCCTTCCTCACATCCCTTCAATGCCCTCTTTCATTCTGTCATTCAATTAGATTCTCTCTATCCGTTTGACAAGTAACCAATATTTTCTCTCTCTGCTCGCTCTCTTCCCTAACTCCCACTTCTTTTACCCTTCACTCAACTTCTTTTCTAATTTCAATCCACATTTCAGAAATATCATCTTGACCCCCAAACCAACGTTCTTGAACTTCCCTTCTCCACCTTCTCCCCTGAAACTATCTCTCCTTCCATTAACTTACTGACATTCTCTATCTCTTACTCCGTAAACCATCCGATTACATCCACAACTGTTTACACTCTAAGGAAACAAATTGCTGGTACAGCAGCATTAACTGAAATAGGATTTAAATCCTAGAAAATCTTTGTATCAAATCCCTGCTCGAACACGATACTCCAACCTTCATTGGTATCTCGCTACTTCTTTCTCGTGAAGACAAGGTGGCGTCGAAATCTAGCTTCTAGCCGACCTTGCAGTATTATCATTTTACGTGTCTTACATTATTTATATATGTTATTATTATTTGATCAAAACATCTTTTGTATTATTGACTAAAGCCGAAAAATAACATTTGGATATTAGATTGGAGGTCACTTCAAATCAAATGTTATTGGTCACATACACATGGTTAGCAGATGTCTGTCCATAATAAAACGCTTCTCTGCCTTCTTAACAACACTATCTACTTGGCAGGTCCTACAGGCTATGGTTTCTTCGCACCTTGACTTAGGAAAAATGCAATTGGCTCAGAACAGGGCTGCACGGCTGGCCCTAAGATGTACTGTACACAGAGTGCTAATATGAACCTTTCTGGAGCAGGCGTTCTGCTAGCGACCCACCTCAACCAAATCCGGTGAAATTGCAGAGCGCCAAATTCAAAATACAGAAATAGTCATAATAAACATTCATAAAAAAATACAAGTGTTATACATCGGCTTAAAGAATAACTTCTTGTTAATCTACAAAAGTCAGAAATAGCGATAAAATGAATCCCTTACCTTTGAAGATCTTCATATGGTTGCAGTCACAAGAGTCCCAGCTACACAATAAATGTTTGTTTTTTTCGATAAAGTCCCTCTTTATATCCCAAAAACTCTGTTTTGTTTGTGCGTTTTGTTCAATAATCCACTGGCTCAAAGGATGTCAAAACACGCAGACGAATACATCCTAATAGTACCGGTAAAGTTCGTCTAAACATGTCAAACGATGTTTATAACTAATCCTCAGGTTGTCAATTGTCTAAATAATCGATAATATTTCAACCGGACAATAGCGTCTTCAATAGAAAGGAAAAAGAACGAACAGTGCGCAAACCAGCTCTGCATGATTCTACAGTCCACTGACAGAAAGGTCTCATTCTTCTTCATTTTTTCAGAAAACAAGCCTGAAACAATGTCTAAAAACTGTTGACATCTAGTGGAAGCCATAGGAACTGCAATCTGGGTCCTAACCCATTAGATACTCAATAGGCATTAAATTGAAAATACCCACATAAAAAAAATCCCACTTCCAGGATGGATTCTCCTCAGGATTTTGCCTGCCATATCAGTTCTGTTATACTCACAGACATTATTTTAACAGTTTTGGAAACTTTAGAGTGTCTTCTATCCAAATCTACCAATTATATGCATATCGTAGCTTCTGGGCCTGAGTCACAGGCAGTTTACTTTGGCCACGCTTCTCATCCAGACGTCGAAATACTGCTCCCAAGCCATAAGAATTAATAACATGCATGTAAATCTCTCCTGGCTCAAAGTGGAGGAGAGATTGACTTCATCACTACTTGTACTTATGAGAGGTATTGATATGTTGAATGCACCGAGCTGTCTGTCTAAACTACTGGCACACAGCTCAGACACCCATGCATACCCCACAAGTGGTCTCTTCACAGTCCCCAAGTCCAGAACAGACTATGGGAGGCACACAGTACTACATAAAGCTATGACTACATAGAACTCTATTCCACATCAAGTAACTGATGCAAACAGTAAAATTACAGATTAAAAAAACACCTTATGGAACAGCGGGGACTGAAGCAACACAAACATAGGCACAGACACATTCACACACACGACAACATTTGCACTATACACACATGTACACATGGATTTAGTACTGTAGATATGTGGTAGTGATGGAGTAGGGGCCTGAGGCCACACAGTGTGTTGTGAAATCTGTGAATGTATTGTAATGTTTTTAAAATTGTATAAACTGCCTTAATTTGCTGGAGCCCAGGAAGAGTAGCTGCTGTCTTGGCATGGACTCGAAGCTAAGGACTCGAAGCTAAGGACTCAAAGTTAAGGAATTGAAGCGACCATCTCTGTCGGCACCATCTTGCATTTTGACCTCCTTGAACCTCCTGAGTCAGCGCAGGTGTCTGCACCAGAACACCAGAGAAGAAGAAGGAGAAGAGGAAGTGGGTCTGTAGTCAGACTCAGGCAGTGTGTATACCATCCGTCGGTTCCGAGTATACAGTACCCCTTGAATTTTTCCACATTTTGTTGTTACAACCTGAATTGAAAATTGATTAAATTGTGATTTTGTGTTACTGTCCTACACACCACACCCCATAATGTTGAAGTGGAATTGTGCTTTTTTGAAATTTTTACAAATTAATTACACATTTTAACTTGAAATGTCTTGAGTCAATAAGTATTCAACCCTTTTGTCATGGCCTAAATAAGTTCAGGTGTAAAAATCTGCTTAACAGGTCACATAATAAGCTGTATGGACTCTGTGTGAAATAATAGTGGCTACATGATACAATTATCTGTAAGGTCCCTCAGTTGAGCAGTGAATTTCAAACACAGTTTCAACCACAAAGACCAGGGAGGTTTTCCAATGCTTCGCAAAGAAGGACACCTATTGGTAGATGGGAAAAAATTAAAAAGCAGACGTTAAATATCCCTTTGAGCATGGTGAAGTTATTAATTAGGCTTTGGATGGTGTATCAACACACCCAGTCACTACAAAGATACAAGCGCCCTTCCTAACTCAGTTGCCGGAGAGGAAGGAAACCGCTCTGGGATTTCACCATGAGACCAATGGTGACTATAAAACAGTTACAGATTTTAATGTCTGTGACAGGAGAAAACTGATGGATCAACAACATTGTAGTTACTCCACAATACTAACCTAATTAATAGACTGAAAAGACATGCATCCTATTTGTAACAAGGCACTAAAGTAATACTGCAAAAAACCTGGCAAAGCAATTCACTTTTTGTCCTGAATACAAAGTGTTATGTTTGGGGCAAATCCAATACAACAGATTACTGAGTACCACTCTTCCTATTTTCAAGCATAGTGGTGGCTGCATCATGTTATGGGTATGATTGTAATCATTCAGGACTGGAGTTTTTCAGGATAAAAAAGAAACGGAATGGACCTAAGCACAGCTAACATCCTAGAGGAAAATCTGGTTCAGTCTGCTTTCCACCAGAGACCAGGAGATGCATTCACCTTTCAGCAGGACAATAACCCACAACACAAGGACAAATCTACACTGGAGATGATTATCAAGGAGACATTGAATGTTCCCGAGTGGCCGAGTTACAGTTTTGATTTAAATCTACTTGAAAATCTATGGCAAGACCTGAAAATGGTTGTCTAGCAATGATCTAAAACTAATTTGACAGAGGATTTGATGGGCATGGAAAGCTCTTAGAGACTCACATTTTGATGTCGAATTAACATCAGTTTATTAATCTAATAGGAGCAGTCAGTAATCCAGATAGGTGGGGCAAAGGTACAGGACGGCAGGCAGGCACAGGTCAGGCAGAAAAGGTCAAAACTGGGAAAACTAGAACAGGAACAATCAAGAGACAGGAACGGAGGGAAAACCACTGGTAGGCTTGACGAACTGGCAACAGACAAACAGAGAACGCAGGTATAAATACACAGGGGATAATGGGGAAGATGGGCGACACCTGGAGGGGGGTGGAGACAATCACAAAGACAGGTGAAACAGATCAGGGTGTGACATAGAGACTCAATTGGATATATTGTCCCTGTCCATCAGCCAGCGGGGTTCTCCATCCACGGTGCAGACAGGAAGAATGAACTCTCCAGAAAAATAAAGATGGAGGAGTATGTTTGATGATTGACTTCTCATGGTTTGATTGTGGAACAGGAACTCAAGTCCTTTGGTTCTCCCGATCTGGAATATCTCACCATCAAATGCCCACTGCCTCCCAAGATAATTTTCTTAGGTCTCTTAGGTCATCGTCATTGTCATCTCAGCCGTGTATAATCCCCCAAGCCAACATCACGGCGGCTCTCAGGGAACTACACTGGAATTTGTGCAAACTGGAAACCACATATCCTGAGGCTGTATTTATGGTCGTTGGGGAAGTAAAGGAAAATCTAGAAAATGCTACAGAAATTCTATCTCCTGTGCTACTCGTACATAAAGCAATGTTGACTCCCTTCGGCAAATCAGATCCGGCTCACCTCTGAGAATAACATCGACGTGTATACTTATTCAGTGACTGGGTTCATATGCAAAGAGGATGTTGTTCCCACTGTGACAATTAGAATTTATCTAAACTAAAAAAAAAACGGGAATAAATGGCAATGTTCGTGTAAAAGTGAAATCTCAAACCACTACATGGATGTGTACAAAACAGACCAGCTAAGTCAATCAAAGAGACAAAACGACAGTACAGGGAGTCGCAATTAAACAGCTCAGAAACGAGACGGATGTGGTAGACAATCACGATTATAAAGGGAATGCCAGCCATGTTGTGGACACCGATGACTCGCTCCTGGACAAGCTAAACACCTTCTTTGCCGCTCACGAGGACTGTGAGCTCTCATTCTCCTTCCCCAAACTGTTGCCACAAAGTCAGAATACATTCTAGAATGTCATTGTATGCTATGATTTCCCTTCACTGGAAATTCACTGTCAGGCTGTAACAGAATGATTGGTTAAGGTCATTAACTCTGGTACATTAAATGAGTAAGACATTTAAGACAGCATCCCAACTAGCTCTCACAGTCTCACGTCAGAATTAGACGTTCATCTATATTGCTCAGTGTTTAATTAAGGTTAAGTTTAGGCATTAACTCCACATTTGGAACGTTAGGCATTATCTCTGAATGGTTAAGGTTAGGATATAACTCTAAATGGTTAAGGTTAGGCATTAACTCTGAATGGTTAAGGTTAGGCATTAACTCTGAATGGTTAAGGTTAGGCATTAACTCTGAATGGTTAAGGTTAGGCATTAACTCTGAATGGTTAAGGTTAGGCATTAACTCTGAATGGTTAAGGTTAGGATATAACTCTAAATGGTTAAGGTTAGGCATTATCTCTGAATGGTTAAGGTTAGGCATTATCTCTGAATGGTTAAGGTTAGGCATTATCTCTGAATGGTTAAGGTTAGGCATTAACTCTGAATGGTTAAGGTTAGGATATAACTCTAAATGGTTAAGGTTAGGCATTATCTCTGAATGGTTAAGGTTAGGCATTATCTCTGAATGGTTAAGGTTAGGCATTAACTCTGAATGGTTAAGGTTAGGCATTATCTCTGAATGGTTAAGGTTAGGCATTAACTCTGAATGGTTAAGGTTAGGCATTAACTCTGAATGGTTAATGTTAGGCATTAACTCTGAACGGTTAAGGTTAGGCTTTAACTCTGAATGGTTAAGGTTAGGCATTAACTCTGAATGGTTAAGGTTAGGCATTAGCTCTGAATGGTTAAGGTTAGGCATTAACTCTGAATGGTTAAGGTTAGGCATTAACTCTGAATGGTTAAGGTTAGGCATTAACTCTGAACGGTTAAGGTTAGGCATTAACTCTGAATGGTTAAGGTTAGGCATTATCTCTGAATGGTTAAGGTTAGGATATAACTCTGAGTGGTTAAGGTAAGTGTTAACATTTGGGATAGGCTTAAAACAAAAATATTTAAAACTACCTTCTAAGGCTAAATTCTTTGGAATCAGAGGCAGACGCCCATCCATCATCCCATAGCGAAACCTAACTCTACTTCCCTGTTGCCCCTAGTGGCTGTTCTCCACATCATCTCCCGACGTCCTCAGACACCGACGCGCGTCGAATACTGACTTACACAATATTTAAATAGTACTTGTACACCTCTTCAAATTTGTGGATTCTGCTATTTCAGCCACACCCGTTGCTGACAGGAGTATACAATCGAGCACACAGACGTGCAATCTCCGTAGACAAACATTGGCAGTAGAATGGCCTTACTGAAGAGCTCAGTGACTTTCAACATGGGAATGTCATATGATGTCAGCTTTCCAAGTCAGTTCATGGAATTTCTGCCCTGCTAGAGCTGCCCCTGGTCAACTGTAAGTGCTGTCATTGTGAAGTGTAAACGTCTAGGAGCAACAACGGCTCAGCCGCGAAGTGGTAGGTCACACAAGCTCACAGAACCGGACCGCCGAGTGCTGAAGCGTGTAGCTCGTAAGCATTGTCTTTCCTCGGTTGCAACATTCACTACCGAGTTCCAAACTGAGTCTGGAGCAACATCAGCACAATAACTGTTGGTCAGGAGCTTCATGAAATGGGTTTCCATGGCCGAGCAGCAGCACACAAGCCTAAGCTCACCATGCTCAATTTCAAGCGTCGGCTCGAGTGGTGTAAAGCTAAGCACCATTGGACTCTGGAGCAGTGGAAATGCGTTCTCTGGAGTGATGAATTACGCTTCACCATCTGGCAGTCCGACAGACGAATCTTGGTTTGGCGGATGCCAGGAGACCTGCCCCAATGCATAGTGACAACTGTAAAGTTTGGTGGAGGAGGAATAACGGTGTGGGGCTGTTTTTAATTGTTAGGCTAGGCTCCTTAGTTCCAGTAAAGGGAAATCTTAACGCTACTGTTAGACGATTCTGTGCTTCCAACCTTGTGGCAGAACTTTGCGGAAGGCCTTTTCCTGTTTCAGCATGACATTGCCCCCGTGCACAAAGCGAGGTCCATACAGAAACGGTTTGTCAAGATTGGTGTGGAAGAACTTGACTGGCCTGCACAGAGCCCTAACTTCAACTCAATCGAACACCTTTGGAATGAATTGGAACGTTGACTGCGAGCCAGGTATAATCGCCCAAACATCAGTGCCTGACCTCCAAATGCTATTTTTTGCTGAATGGAAGCAAGTCCCCGCAGCAATGTTCCAACATCTAGTGGAAAGCCTTCCCAGAAGAGTGGAGGCTGTTATAGCAGCAAAGGGGGACCAACTCCATATTAATACCCATGATTTTGGAATGAGATGTTGGACAAGCAGGTGTCCACATACTTTTGGTCATGTAGTGTATATCACTGGTGACCTGGCTGGTCCTCAGAGCATCCCTAGCCGCGTCCTCAGAGCATCCCTAGCCACGTCCCCAGAGCAGCAGTGGAGAGGTTCAAAAGCTTGTGTGCACATCACTGAGGACCAGAAATAGTCCCTCCACACCGGCAGCAACAGCGCCTCTTCAATCTCAGGTGGTTGAAGAAATGAATCTTGGCCCGTAAGACCCTCAGGAAGTTTTACAGATGTACCTTTGAGAAGCTGTCAGGCTGTAACACCGCCTGGTACATTACCTAAGGAAGTTCTACAGATACACCATCGAGAGAGGGAGTGAGGGACAAGAGAAGGAGGGACAAGAGAAGGAGTGAGGGACAAAAGAAGTACCAGGCTGTAACACCGCCTGGTATATTACCTCAGGAAGTTCTACAGATACACCATCGAGAGGCTCTCAGTCTGTAACACCGCCTGGTATATTACCTCAGGAAGTTCTACAGATACACCATCGAGAGGCTCTCAGTCTGTAACACCACCTGGTATATTACCTCAGGAAGTTCTACAGATACACCATCGAGAGGCTCTCAGTCTGTAACACCGCCTGGTATATTACCTCAGGAAGTTCTACAGATACACCATCGAGAGGCTCTCAGTCTGTAACACCGCCTGGTATATTGCTTCCTTCTACGCAGTGCTGTCTTTTCCCTTGTTCATCCCCCATCCCCTTCTCTCTTTTCCTCTCTCTCTTCCTCTGTCTCTGTTTATATTTCACCTGCCGCTGGTGTGTGTGTTTATTTGTGTGTGTCACTATGCCCAGGATAGTCAACCCTCCACTTCCCCCGGCAACACTACACTACCTCTGCTTGCTTTTCACTGCCAGCTGACTGTTACTGCCTCTGTACACAGACGCACACAACCCCACACAAACACACACACACACACACACACAACCCCACACACGCCTGCACAGACCAACACTCTGGCTGTATCTCTATTACACTCCCTCCGTCGTTCATCTCTCCTTCTGCTGTTCGCCACACTCCTTTCTTCCCACGAGAGATCTCTCCATTTCTCTGGAACGAGGGAGGTAAGGAGGAGATGAGAAGAACCATCTGGTCTGGCTGATAACCGCCCTCACACACTGAGAAACACGCTCACGCTCACGCTGTCACACGCCTGTTCAAGCATGCACAAACACAAGGTATAACTCACACTTAGAAGGGACAAGAGAAGGAGGGTCAAGAGAGGGGGGACAAGAGAGGGAGGGGGGAGGGACAAGAGAGGGAGGGACAAGAGAGGGAGAGACAAGAGAAGGAGGGCCAAGAGAAGGAGGGCCAAGAGAAGGAGGGACAAGAGAAGGAGGGACAAGAGAAGGAGGGACAAGAGAAGGAGGGACAAGAGAAGGAGGGCCAAGAGAAGGAGGGACAAGAGAAGGAGGGGGGAGGGACAAGAGAGGGAGGGACAAGAGAGGGAGGGGGGAGGGACAAGAGAGGGAGGGACAAGAGAGGGAGGGGGGAGGGACAAGAGGAGGCACAAGAAAGGGAAGGGGGGACAAGAGAGGGAGGGGGGAGGGACAAGAGGAGGGACAAGAGAGGGAGGGAGGGACAAGAGAGGGAGGGAGGGACAAGAGAGGGAGGGGCAGGGACAAGAGGAGGCACAAGAGAGGGAGGGAGGGACAAGAGAGGGAGGGGGACAAGAGGAGGGACAAGAGAGGGAGGGGGGAGGGGGATGGACAAGAGAGGGAGGGACAAGAGAGGGAGGGGGGAGGGACAAGAGAGGGAGGGGGGAGGGACAAGAGGAGGCCCAAGAAAAGGAGGGACAAGAGAGGGAGAGAGGGACAAAAGAGGGAGGGACAAGTGAGGGAGGGACAAGAGAAGGAGGGAGGGACAAGAGAAGAAGGGACAAGAGAGGGAAGGAGGGACAAGAGAGGAGGGACAAGAGAGGGGAGGAGGGACAAGAGAGGGAGGGAAAGAAAGGGAGGGACAAGAGAGAGAAAGGGAGGGACAAGAGAGGGAGGGAAAGAAAGGGAGGGACAAGAGAGAGAAAGGGAGGGCCAAGAGAGGGAGGGAGGTACAAGGTAGGGAGGGAGGGACAAGAGAGAGATGGAGGGACAAGAGTGGGAGGAAGTTACAAGAGAGGGAGGG
This sequence comes from Salmo trutta, assembly GCF_901001165.1. NCBI lineage: Eukaryota > Metazoa > Chordata > Actinopteri > Salmoniformes > Salmonidae > Salmo > Salmo trutta. The sequence goes on from NW_021822550.1 coordinate 22,224, forward strand.
AAAGAAAGGGAGGGACAAGAGAGAAAAAGGGAGGGACAAGAGAGGGAGGGAGGGACAAGAGTGGGAGGGAGGTATACGAGTGGGAGGGAGGTATAAGAGAGGGAGGAAGTTACAAGAGAGGGAGGAAGTTACAAGAGAGGGAGGGAGAAGAGAGAGAGAGATGAACAAGCTCACATTTAACATTTAACATTTAAGTCATTTAGCAGACGCTCTTATCCAGAGCGACTTACAAATTGGTGCATTCACCTTAAGATATCCAGTGGAACAACCACTTTACAATAGTGCATCTAAATCTTTTGGGGGGGGGGGGGGTTAGAAGGATTACTTTATCCTATCCCAGGTATTCCTTAAAGAGGTGGGGTTTCAGGTGTCTCACAGAATGAGACCAGGTGCTGAAGCGTGTAGCGCGTAAAAAATCATCTGTCCTCGGTTGCAACACTCACTATCGAGTTCCAAACTGCCTCTGGAAGCAACGGCAGCACAGTAACTGTTCGTTGGGAGCTTCATTCATTTCCATGGCCGAGCAGCCGAACGTAAGCCTAAGATCACCATGTACAATGCCAAGGGTCGGCTGGAGCTCCAGTGAAGGGAAATCTTAACGCTACAATGACATTCTAGACAATTCTGTGTTTCCAACTATGTGGCAACACTTTGGGGAAGGCCCTTTCCTGTTTCAGCATGACAATGCTCACGTGCACAAAGCGATGTCCATGCAGAAATGTTTTGTCGAGATCGGTGTGGAAGAACTTAACTGACCTGCACAAAGTCCTGACCTCAACCCCATCGAACACCTATGGGATGAATTGGAACGCTGACTGCGAGCCAGGCCTAATCGCCCAAAATCAGTGCCCGACCTCACTAATGCTCTTGAGGCTGAATGGAAGCAAGTCCCCTCCGCAATGTTCCAACATCTAGTGGAAAGCCTTCCCAGAAGAGTGGAGGTGGTAGAGAGAGAGAAAGAGAGAGAGCGAGAGACAGAGAGAGAGACAGACAGACAGAGACAGACAGACAGAGACAGACAGACAGAGACAGACAGACAGAGACAGACACAGACAGACACAGACAGACAGACAGACAGACAGACAGAGACAGACAGACAGACAGACAGACAGACAGACAGACAGACAGACAGACAGACAGACAGAGAGAGAGCAGTAGAGAGAGAGAGAGAGAGAGTGGGTAGAGAGAGAGAGA
>NW_021822551.1:0-23407 GCF_901001165.1 Salmo trutta
GTGTTATCGGTTGCAACTCCCTTCCTATTACCGTATTAACCCCTCATTTCATGTGTCTCTCCTCAGGCCGGTGGTAGCTGGTCCCCTTCACGAAGATGAGGTGCCGGAGGTCCCTCCGCCCCCTCTGGACATCGGGGGGTCTCCGGCGTACAGCATACGGGCCATACTGGACTCGAGACGCCGGGCGAGGGGCCTACAGTACCTCGTTGACTGGGAGGGGTACGGCCCGGAGGAGAGGTGCTGGGTGCCGGCGGCGGACGTCCTGGACCCATCTATGTTGAGGGAGTTCCACCACCTCCGTCCGGATCGCCCTGCGCCTCGCCCTCCGGGTCGACCTCGAGGCCGGTGTCGGCGCGCTGCGGGAGCCGCGCGTCAGGAGGGGGGTACTGTCACGATTCCCACCGACGGTGGCGCCCCCTCCTGCTCGGGTGGCGCTCGGCGGTCGTCGTCACCGGCCTATTAGCTGCCACCGATTCCTTTTTGCTTTTCCCTTTTTTTATTTTGTGACACTTGTGGTAAATTAGCCATTAGAGGGGCTTTTTAGTTTAGCTGGCCCGCTCCTGTTCGTGCGGGATTAATGATTGTTTATTTGACAGACGGTTTATGTTCGTGTCGACGTTGTTTTGACGCCGTACGTACTTTCTCCCCTGTGTGTGGGAACATTTGTTTTTGTGTGAGTGTATATTAAAAACACCACTACCCTGTGTTCGCTGCTTCCTGCGCCTCATTCCTCCTCCACGACTACCAAGCCGTAACAGAGAGTCAGTTATTTACACTGGAGAGAGAGAGAGACAAAGTTATTCAACATGGAGAGAAAGAGAGTGACTCAGTTATTCACCCTGGAGAGAGAGAGACACAGTTATTCACCCTGGAGAGAGAGACACACAGTTTTTCAACCTAGAGAGAAAGAGAGAGATACAGTTATTCACCATGGAGAGAGAGACACAGTTATTAAACCTAGAGAGAGAGAGAGTGAAACAGTTATTCACCCTGGAGAGAGCGAGACACTGTTATTCACCCTGGAGAGAAAGAGAGAGACTCAGTTATTCACCCTGGAGAGAGAGAGACACAGTTATTCACCCTGGAGAGAGAGAGCCACACACAGTTATTCACCCTGGAGAGAGAGAGAGAGAGAGAGACACAGTTATTCACCCTGGAGAGAGAGAGAGATACAGTTATTCACCATGGAGAGAGCGAGACACAGGTATTTACCCTCGAGAGAGAGAGAGAGAGTGACACAATTATTCACCCTGGAGAGAGAGAGACAGTTATTTACACTGGAGAGAGAGACACAGTTATTCACCCTGGAGAGAGAGAGAGTGACACAGTTATTCACCCTGGAGAGAGCGAGACACAGTTATTCACCCTGGAGAGAAAGAGAGAGACTCAGTTATTCACCCTGGAGAGAGAGAGACACAGTTATTCACCCTGGAGAGAGAGAGCCACACACAGTTATTCACCCTGGAGAGAGAGAGAGTGACACAGTTATTCACCCTGGAGAGAGCTAGACACAGTTATTCACCCTGGAGAGAAAGAGAGAGACTCAGTTATTCACCCTGCAGAGAGAGAGACACAGTTATTCACCCTGGAGAGAGAGAGCCACACACAGTTATTCACCCTGGAGAGAGAGAGAGAGAGAGACACAGTTATTCACCCTGGAGAGAGAGAGATACAGTTATTCACCCTGGAGAGAGCGAGACACAGTTATTTACCCTCGAGAGAGAGAGAGTGACACAATTATTCACCCTGGTGAGAGTGAGACACAGATATTCACCCTGGAGAGAGAGACTCAGTTATTCACCCTGGAGAGAGAGAGACACACACAGTTATTCACCCTGGAGAGAGAGCGAGAGAGAGAAAGAGAGAGAGAGACACAGTTATTCACCCTGGAGAGAGAGATACAGTTATTCACCCTGGAGAGAGCGAGAGAGAGAGAGACACAGTTATTCACCCTGGAGAGAGAGACACATTTATTCACCCTGGAGAGAGAGAGACACAATTATTCACCGTAGAGAGAAAGAAAGAGAGACAGTTATTCACCCTGGAGAGAGAGAGAGAGAGAGAGACAGTTATTTACACTGGAGAGAGAGAGAGACACAGTTATTCACCCTGGAGAGAGAGAGAATGACACAGTTATTCATCCTGGAGAGAGCGAGACACAGTTATTCACCCTGGAGAGAGAGAAGGAGACAGTTATTCACCCTGGAGAGAGAGACAGTTATTCACCCTGGAGAGAGAGAGAGAGACACAGTTATTCACCCTGGAGAGAGATACACCATTATTCACACTGGAGAGATAGAGACACAGTTATTCACCCTGGAGAGAGAGACACAGTTATACACCCTGGAGAGAGAGACAGATTTTTTTATCCCTGGAGAGAGCGAGAGAGAGAGACAGTTATTAACCCTGGAGAGAGAGACAGTTATTCACCCTGGAGAGAGAGAGAGACACACAGTTATTCACCCTGGAGAGAGAGAGAGTGACACAGTTATTCACCCTGGAGAGAGCGAGACACAGTTATTCACCCTGGAGAGAGAGAGAGACACACAGTTATTCACCCTGGAGAGAGAGAGAGAGAGTTATTCACCCTGGAGAGTGAGAGAGCGATAGAGAGACAGTTATTCACCCTGGAGAGAGAGATAAACAGTTATTCACCCTGGAGAGGGAGACACAGCTATTCACCCTGGAGTTTGAGAGAGAGAGAGAGAGAGAGAGAGAGAGAGTGAGTTATTCACCCTGGAGGAAGAGAGAGAGAGAGAGAGAGAGAGAAAGTTATTCACCTTGGAGAGAGAGAGAAACAGTTATTCACCCTGGAGAGAGAGAGAGACACATTTATTCACCCTGGAGAGAGAGAGAGAGAGAGAAAGAGTTATTCACCCTGGAGAGAGAGACACAGTTAATCACCCTGGAGAGAGAGACACAGTTATTCACCCTGGAGAGAGAGACAGAGTAATTCACCACGGAGAGAGTGAGAGAGATATACACAGTTATTCACCGTGGAGCGAGAGAGACAAAGTTATTCACCCTTGAGAGAGAGAAAGAGAGACAGTTATTCACCTTGGAGAGAGAGAGCGAGAGAGACAGTTATTCACACTGGAGAGAGAGTGAGAGAGACACAGTTATTCACCCTGGAGAGAGCAAGAGACACACAGTTATTCACCCTGGAGAGAGAGAGAGAGAGAGAGACACAGTTATTCGCCCTGGAGAGATAGAGACACAGTTATTCACCCTGGAAAGAGAGACACAGTTATTCACCCTGGAGAGAGAGACAGAGTTATTCACCCTGGAGAGAGCAAGAGTGACACAGTTATTCACCTTGGAGAGAGCGAGACACAGTTATTCACCCTGGAGAGAGAGAGACACAGTTTTTCAACCTAGAGAGAAAGAGAGAGATACAGTTATTCACCCTGGAGAGAGAGACACAGTTATTCACCCTGGAGAGAGAGAGACACAATTATTCACCCTAGAGAGAAAGAAAGAGAGACAGTTATTCACCCTGGAGAGAGAGATAGAGAGAAACAGTTATTCCATCTGGAGAGAGAGAGAGAGAGAGAGTCAGTTATTTACACTGGAGAGAGAGAGAGACAGTTATTCAACATGGAGAGAAAGAGAGTGACTCAGTTATTCACCCTGGAGAGAGAGAGACACAGTTATTCACCCTGGAGAGAGAGAGACACAGTTTTTCAACCTAGAGAGAAAGAGAGAGATACAGTTATTCACCCTGGAGAGAGAGAGACACAGTTATTAAACCTAGAGAGAGAGAGAGTGACAGTTATTCACCCTGGAGAGAGCGAGACACAGTTATTCACCCTGGAGAGAAAGAGATTTAATGATTTTATTTGGATCTCTTTTAGTCCCCATTTGGACTAATCTTCCAAGAGTCCTTAAATATTAAAATACAATTTATATACGAACACATTTTCACATATAACACACTATTACAAACATACATAATATACTAACGTAATAAAAATAAATAATCAATCTAAAAAATATGAATTCTTCATCTACTGTAATCCCACAACATTTCTGTGTATTATATTTAAATTGTTTTAAAATAATGTTTAAATGTATATATTGAAAGGTTTCTGGTTTGCTCAGTTAATTTATTCCATTTCTTTATTGCTCTAAATCGAAATGTTCTTTTGCCTATTTCTCTTTTCTGTCTGGATAACGCATAGATGGTGGACAATCTATTCCTAGTATTTACGGAATGTCTGTCTTTTACCAACTGATTGCCGTTGTGAATTGTACTTGGCCGTTTTAAATGATGTATATTATGAAATAAAATAAGCATGTTTTTTCAATTATCTTGTCGATTGATGACCAACCAAGAACATTGCGTATGACTGCAACAGAAAAACCATATCTCCACCGTAAAACAATCCTTGCTGCTTTGTTCTGTGCAATCTGCAGCCTCCTAACTTCACTTGATGATGCATTTCCCCAGACCACAGAACAGTAGTTCACTTGACTCGCAATTAAAGCTTGTGTTATTTGCTTAAGAATTTTTCCTGGTAAATATTTAGCTATCCTTCTGATTTTGCATGCTGTTTTAATATTTTTTTTACATAGATTAGTTATTTGAGATGACCATGATAAGCAGTTGTCTAGCTGCACTCCTAATAGTTTGGTTTCTGCCACTTCTTCAATTTGTACTCCTCCCATACTTAATTGTATCCCATGCTGTTTTGGCCTTTTCCTAGTGGAACAGACCAACATAACTTTGGTTTTCTTGGTGTTTAAAACAAGTTTATTCTGGCAAACCCACTCGCTAATATTCTCCAAATCTCCTTGTAAAGCTTGCTGTACCTGTTGAACCGATTGTCCTGCTGCATAAATTGTAGTATCATCTGCAAATACAGTAGCTTGAGTTTCAGCTAGGGCATAGGAAAGGTCGTTGGTATATATTAAATAAAGAAGTGGCCCAAGGCAGCTGCCCTGCGGTATTCCACAGTTTAAAGCATGAGGGGAAGAAAATGAACCATTGATATAGGTGGACTGTTTCCTGTCAGTTAGATATGACTGTACCCAATTCAATGCTACCTCCTTAAAACCATAATGCATTAATTTTGTCAAAATTATCTCATGATCCACTAAATCAAATGCTGCACTGAAATCTAAAAATAGTACCCCCACAAACTTGCCATTATCCATAGCATTAAGCCACTGGTCAGTCATGTCAACCAATGCAGTGGTAGTGGAATGATTTTTGCGATAAGCATGCTGATTGGCTGTAATCAGATCATTATTTTCCATGTACTCCCATATTTGTCTACTCACAATACCCTCCAATATCTTACTGAGTGTAGGGAGTAGACTAATTGGTCGACTATTGGCAGGAGTAGCGGGTTCTTTGCAGTCTTTTGGAATAGGACAAAGTTTAGCATGCTTCCATACATTTGCAAACATCCCCTTTTCCAGTGACCAATTAAATATGTATCTCAGTGGAACTGCAATCTGGGGAGCAGCACAGCGAAGCAAAAAATTGTCCATAAGATCATAACCTGTAGATTTCCCATCAGGTAATGACTTCAAAAGGTTTAACACCTCCTCCACTGACACCGTTTGCAGACTAAAAGAGCAGATCTTGTTGCTCATAATATGATCATCAATCCATTGGACAATAGCTTGTTTGGAAGAATGTATGTTTACATTGTTGCTCAGTAAATTAATTTTCTTTGTGAAAAAATCTGCAAAATGATTGGCAATATCAACTGGTTTTGTTATTATTCTCCCGTCAACCTCCACACTAGATGGGCATGATGAGATAGATGTACCAAGTAAACCCTTAACTGTATTCCATACCTTTTTAGAATCATTTTTACAATCAATAAAAGCATTGTTGAAAAATAACTTTTTTTTCCTTCGATTCAATTTAACTGCATAATTACGAAATGTTCTATAATTCTGTTCATCAATTTCTAGTTTTGACTTGGCTGCTAAGACTTTTAACATATTTCTTTGAGAAAAAGCCTCACCCAGTTCATCATCAATCCATGGAGATGGACGTGCACCAACTGTACTCTTTCTTATAGGGGCATGATGGTCCATAACCTCAGTGAGCAAATCAATAAAACATTCTGTAGCGTGATTTAAATCATCCTCTAGATAAATCAGCTCCCAGGGTACAGCAGCCAAATCATTTAGAAATAGCTCATAATTAAATGTTTTAAAATTTCTCTTGACCACAATCATAGGGGGTTTCTTTGGAACCTTGGTGTTCATGGTTACGGTCACAATATTATGGTCTGTCCAGCCCACTGGCATTGATCTGGCTTTTAAGCATTGCGATGGTATATTACAGAAAATCAGATCAATGCATGTGTCTGAACGATGACCCAACTTAATTGATGATCTAGTAGTATCATTAACCATTTGTTTCAAACCACAGTTCATAGCATATCTCATCAATTTTGTTCTATTCAAATTATTGTGATCCTTCCAATTTATATTAAAATCACCCAAGATAAATACATCTCTGTTGCTATCTGTGGCCTTGTCAAACCCAGTGCATAAGTCATCCAAATAGGACACCTTAGAGCTAGGAGGTCTGTACACACATCCCACCAATATGGCTGCCTGGTGAGGCAGATGTACTTGAGCCCATAGTGCCTCTACTTGACATACATTAAGGTCATCCCTCCTCTTAAAAGGTATCTGATTCTGAATATCCAGTGCTACACCCCCACCATTCCTATTCCTGTCCCTTCTAAGTAGACTATATCCATGAATGTTAATTTGCCCATCATTTACAGATGCATCTAAATGCATTTCGGTCAAGGCCAAAATATGAATATTATTTATCTTGACCAAGTTAAAAACCTCATGTATTTTGTTAGGAAGGCTACATACATTAACCTGAGCTATATGCAACCCTTTCCTTGTCAAGTGAAGATCAATAGAGAATGTATTCGTTATAGTTGAAGTTGTCATGATACACTACAACATACAAACTCAAATTTGAACATTAAATTAAAATAGCCAGGGAGTTACTCTAGAGTCCCGATACAATTGCCCGTTGATATAAAGTTTATCCATCACCATGGAGACTCGTTGATTCAGGCAACGTTTTTCCTTCATGATGGGATATAGTTTTTTTCTCCTTTCATTGATCTCGGTGGGGAAGTGATCATTCATTCCAAAATCAGTGTTTCTGAGTTCTCTGCCCATGTTCTTCGTCATTTCCTTTTGCTTAATTTTGTCAAAACATGCAATAATAGCCCGTGGCCTATTTCCAGAGGTCTTACCTATTCTATGGACTCTGGAGAAAGTTACATCACACACAACATCAGTGGGCAGTTTTAGTTGAGTTGACATAAAATCTCGGACTGTGTCCTCACAGCCTCTGCTGTTGTCATTCTCCGGTATCCCTGAAAATATGAGATTGTCCCGCATTGATCGACACTGTACATCAAGCAAGGTTTCTTTAAGTTGTTTGTTCTCCCTTTGTACCACCTCCACCTTGCTATGAATAGAGTCTACAGTACCTTTCAGCGCCGTGTTCTCTTTCCTTAGATCATCAATCTGACGTTGGCTAAATTCTAGACTAGCACATAATGCATTGATGTCCTCTCGTAATATATCCAAGATATCAAGTTTGGCAAGCCTTTCATTGATGGATTTTAACAAGTCAACATCCATATCTGTAAACCTCTCCCCACTCGCCACACGCGCCCTCTTACTAGGGGATGGTTTGGTTCCATCGTTGATACCAATTGTCCAGCCTGATTTTGGTTTGTTTTGTTGATTGGGTTGGTTGTCCTTAACAATGCTTGAGTCCTCCGAAGCTAGCGACATGTTTCTAAGAGTTCGTAAGTATCTCTCGTCAATGAATCGTTCAAGCTCTTCAATGGATTCTGAATCATCCAGCGTGTTTACAGACAAAGTTTAACAAACAAACAAATTGTTCAGCTGCGTGAGTTGTTCAGCTGCGAGAGAGACTCAGTTATTCACCCTGGAGAGAGAGAGACACAGTTATTCACCCTGGAGAGAGAGAGCCACACACAGTTATTCACCCTGGAGAGAGAGAGAGAGAGAGAGAGAGAGAGAGAGACAGTTATTCACCCTGGAGAGAGAGAGAGATACAGTTATTCACCATGGAGAGAGCGAGACACAGTTACTTACCCTCGAGAGAGAGAGAAAGAGTAACACAATTATTCACCCTGGAGAGAGAGAGACAGTTATTTACACTGGAGAGAGAGACACAGTTATTCAACCTAGAGAGAAAGAGTGAGATACAGTTATTCACCCTGGAGAGAGAGGGACACAGTTATTCACCCTAGAGAGAGAGAGAGAGAGACACAGTTATTCACCCTGGAGGGAGAGAGAGAGACACAGTTATTCACCCTGGAGAGAGAGCGAGAGCGAGAGAGACAGTTATTCACCCTGGAGAGAGCGAGAGAGAAAGACACAGTTATTAACCCTGGAGAGAGAGAGACAAAGTTATTCACCCTGGAGAGAGAGAGAGAGACTCAGTTATTCACCCTGGAGAGAGAGAGACACAGTTATTCACCCTGGAGAGAGAGATACAGTTATTCACCCTGGAGAGAGCAAGAGAGAGAGAGAGAGTTACATTGAGAAGTCATGCAGAAGAACAGCTCCTGACTTGTTATAACTTTTTGGTTGTTAAGAGCGAGATTGACACGACTAAATTAGCAAAAAATGTATAGGTAATCTAATTGTACAACTGAAGATCAAAACAGGAGCAAAAGATTGACAGAGAGTGAGTAAAAAGACCAATCTTCATCGTGGTAGCTAGCCAAATTCAAATCTGTCAGCTAGCTTACCGTCTAGCTCTAACCGTTTACTGGTGGTAACCATAGCAACATGGCCACTGAGGCAGCGCTAGCAGCGACAGCAACGGCAGAGACTGAGAGACTTTCTCCGTTGTTTTTTGAATACCCAGCAGAAATCAAATCAGAGAAGGGAAGAATCAACTTTAAACACAGAATTCTGAGGGAGAACCCAGAAACTTTGTTTGCCGACTGCTCACAAAACGGGACTGTTACAAACCTGCTATTTTACACAGACCACACTACTGCCTGGCATACAGCTGTAACTAGCCATTTCAGCTATACCACGAAGAAAGGCATCTGCAAGGGAAGACAAATCCACATTTTTGAGGACAGCGATAAGGACCAGGAAAACAGGTTTCTGACGGTAAACATGTATCAGAACGGCACTATCATGGTCCAGGGCAGTGAGGCTGCACTCAGCTCTGTTGTGCAGGACTTCCCCACCCTAATGAAGATAGCAGAAAGTAAAAAAGACAAGGACAGCACCCCGACCTCTCCCCTCACCTCAGGCACCCCAACAGCAGGACTATCCTCCCCCCTGCCTGCCTACAACCACCAGAGCCAAGACCACACTACCATCAGCCTGTTGAGAGACAGGCTGGCTCTGTTAGAGGTATGGGTTACTGAGCTGAAGGAGCAGCCCCCCAGCTACACCACCTCCAGCCCAGACACAGAGCTTCTACAGGACCAGATCAACCAGTGCAGGACCCAGCTGAAGAACTCTGTTCAGGAGCTCAGAGAGAGCCTTACCACAGCGCTTGAGGAGGTAAAGGCCACCATGAGGAGAGAGCTAGTGCAGGTAAAGGAGGAGATGGCAAAGGAGTTGTATGTCATCAAGACGGTGCTACAGCAGAGAGAACAGACTGTAGAGACTCCCAGAGAGAATCTGCAGCCCCTCACCACCCCTAACAACCCCACTGACCCACCTTTACCCACAATCCCCCCCCCATACCGACAACACTTTACCCACACCCCCAGTCAACAAAGAGGCCCACATAGAGACACCTACTACAGAGAGAAGCTCTCTGCCCCCCCCTGACACACCCCCACACACCCCTCCATGTACACAGGCCCTGTTTACTCCAGCCCCAGACCGAAAACGCACTAATCTGGTAAAACCCACTGAGGTGGCCATCCTCATATACTCAAATGGGAAATTCATTCAAGAAGATAAACTCTTCCCCCAACACAAGGTGTGCAAAATATGGTGCCCAAAAACACAAGATGCACTCCACATCCTGTCCCAGCCTGACTTTGGCACACCAGGCCACATTATTATTCACACCGGCACCAACAACCTGCGAGAGGAGCAGGAGAGAGTAGGCAGCCTGGTCAACAGAGTAGCAGAGAGGGCCTCTGAGTGGTTCCCCAACTCCCACATCACCATCTCCACTCTGCTGCCCCGCAAAGACTTTCATCCCCGTACCATCCAGAAAGTCAACGCTGACATCACCAGAGGATGTGGCCTACTCCCGAACATACACATTGCTCACCACCCAACAATCACCCCAGAGCATCTACACGACCACTCCCACCTGAGGAAGCAGACAGTAGGGATGTTTGCCAAGTCCCTAAAGGACGTAGCACTTGGTAGACAAACACCCCATGCTGTACTGGACAGAGGAGCACCCAGAGACCCCTACCAGACCACTGCACCACCAAGGAGCCCCAGGCCCCTTCAACGCCACACCAGACCCAGTGCACCCCACAGGCCCCACCCACCCCCAGAGCATCACCACTTCCATCGGCTTAGCCAGACCAGACCGGCTAAGCCGATGGAAGTGGTGTAAGAGTTCTAAACTTCCTTAATAAGCACAATGTCTTGAGTAAAATCCAAATTGGATTTATACCAAAACATCGCACAACTGATCATATTTACACCTTACACACCCTCATAGATAAACATGTCCACCAAAATAATACCAAAATATACACTTGCTTTATCGACTTCCAAAAAGCATTTGATTCTATTTGGCATACAGGACTGTTCTACAAAGTTATTGAAAGTGGTGTAGGGGGTAAAACATATGACATAATTAAATCAATGTATACTGGCAATACGTGCAGCATTAAAATTGGTAAGAAAAGGACAGAATTCTTTAACCAGGGGCGGGGCCTTTGTCAGGGTTGCAATCTGAGCCCTGCACTCTTCAATATTTACATTAACGAATTGGCCACTATTCTAGAAAAATCCTCAGCCCCTGGTGTTAGTCTCCACAATTCTGAACTGTGCTTCCTCAGAGGTAGGGGGGCCAGCAGGCCAGAGGTGGATGAGCGCAGTGCCCTCATTTGGGTGTAGGGACTGATCAGAGCCTGAAGGTACGGAGGTGCCGTTCCCCTCATGGCTCCGTAGGAAAGCACCATGGTCTTGTAGCGGATGCGAGCTTCAACTGGAAGCCAGTGGAGTGTGCGGAGGAGCGGGGTGACGTGAGAGAACCTGGGAAGGTTGAACACCAGACGGGCTGCGGCGTTCTGGATGAGTTGTAGGGGTTAAATGGCACAGGCAGGGAGCCCAGCCAACAGCGAGTTGCAGTAATCGAGACGGGAGATGACCTGGGTCACGCCAAGGTTCTTAGCACTCTGGGAGAAGGACACAATGGAGTTGTCAACCGTGATGGCGAGATCATGAAACGGGCAGTCCTTTCCCGGGAGGAAAAGCAGCTCCGTCTTGCCGAGGTTCAACTTGAGGTGGTGATCCGTCATCCACACTGATATGTCTGCCAGACATGCAGAGATGCGATTCGCCACCTGGTTATCAGAAGGGGAAAAGGAGAAGATTAATTGTGTGTCGTCTGCATAGCAATGATAGGAGAGACCATGTGAGGATATGACAGAGCCAAGTGACTTGGTGTATAGCGAGAATAGGAGAGGGCCTAGAACAGAGCCCTGGGGGACACCAGTGGTGAGAGCACGTGGTGCTGAGACAGATTCTCGCCACGCCACCTGGTAGGAGCAACCTGTCAGGTAGGACGCAATCCAAGCGTGGGCCACGCTGGAGATGCCCAACTCGGAGAGGGTGGAGAGGAGGATCTGGTGGTTCACAGTATCAAAGGCAGCAGATAGGTCTAAAAGGATGAGAGCAGAAGAGAGAGAGTTAGCTTTAGCAGTGCGGAGAGCTTCCGTGACACAGAGAAGAGCAGTCTCAGTTGAATGACCAGTCTTGAAACCTGACTGATTTGGATCAAGAAGGTCATTCTGAGAGAGACAGCAAGAGAGCTGGCCAAGGACGGCACGCTCAAGAGTTTTGGAGAGAAAAGAAAGAAGGGAAACTGGTCTGTAGTTGTTGACATCGGAGGGATCGAGTGTAGGTTTTTTGAGAAGGGGTGCAACTCTCGCTTTCTTGAGGACGGAAGGGACGTATCCAGTGGTGAAGGATGAGTTGATGAACGTGGTGAGATAAGGGAGAAGGTCTCCGGAAATGGTCTGGAGGAGAGAGGAGGGGATAGGGTCAAGCGGGCAGGTTGTTGGGCGGCCGGCCGTCACAAGTCGCAAGATTTCATCTGGAGAGAGAGGGGAGAAAGAGGTCAAAGCATAGGGTAGGGCAACGTGAGCAGGACCAGTGGTAGAAAGTGGACCAGCGGTGTCGTTTGACTTAACAAACGAGGAGCGGATGTCGTCAACCTTCTTTTCAAAATGGTTGACGAAGTCATCCGCAGAGAGGGAGGAGGGGGGGGATTCAGGAGGGAGGAGAAGGTGGCAAAGAGCTTCCTAGGGTTAGAGGCAAATGCTTGGAATTTAGAGTGGTAGAAAGTGGCTTTAGCAGCAGAAACAGAGGAGGAAAATGTAGAGAGGAGTGAGTGAAAGGATGCCAGGTCCGCAGGGAGGCGAGTTTCCCTCTTTTCCGCTCGGCTTTAGAAAGTAGACTGGTGTCACCTTTCTAATGCTGTCCAATCAGATCAGTGTTACCTGTACACAGACAGGGAGACAGGTATGGGTCTGTGTGTATAATGACAGCAGTGGGGGGAGGAGACTTACGTTTCACAGACAGCAGTGGTGACTGTTGTCAGGCTTCAGCACCTGGCACCGGTCACGGAAACTGATAGCTTAGGACACACACACACACACACACACGATGAGAAGCCATACGATCGTCCACTTCCCTTACCTTATCTTCCAGACACTTAGAGGCTGTAGGATATTAGGTTCTAGATGATGAACTGATGGGTACAGTAAGTTGCTGGTATTTTGTTAAATGTTTGATATATTTGCTAACAGAACTGGAAAAGCTAGGATTACGTCCCAAATGGCACTATATTCATTATATACTGCACTAAAAGGGAGCCATTTGGGCCGTTGCTCTAGATATGAGTGGTTCACCTCCAGATGCTGCTCTAGATTTGAGTGGTTCACCTCCAGATGCTGCTCTAGATATGAGTGGTTCACCTCCAGATGCTGCTCTAGATATGACTGGTTCACCTCCAGACGCTGCTCTAGATATGAGTGGTTCACCTCCAGATGCTGCTCTAGATATGAGTGGTTCACCTCCAGATGCTGCTCTAGATATGAGTGGTTCACCTCCAGATGTAGCTCTCAAATGTTATAATGCTCTACCACTGCTCATAAGCATGTACAAGCCTTGGCCTGGCATGCATGAGCCGTGACCTAGCATGTATGAGCTGTGACCTAGCATGCATGAGCCGTGACCTAGCATGCATGAGCCGTGACCTAGCATGTATGAGCCGTGACCTAGCATGTATGAGCCATGACCTAGCATGTATGAGCCGTGACCTAGCATGTATGAGCCATGACCTAGCATGTATTAGCCTTGACCTAGCATGTATTAGCCTTGACCTAGCATGCAAGAACATGTCCTCCCTCTCATAACTCTCCTTATCCGAATATGACAGCTGGAACTTGAACCAACAAGCACAAGTCATTCACAAGCTGATTACACAGGGCTTTGAATCACCTTGTGATTATGAGCACAACAACGTTCTATAGCAATTATAGACAACATTATATTCAAAAGCTTTCAGCAACATAGAAAGTTCAGGGATTAACTTAGTCAAACCATCTGCTACCATCCTCCGAGGTCAGTACAGGTGCATCAAAGCTGGGACCCGAGAGACTGAAAAACAGCTTCTATCTCAAGGCCATCCGACTGTTAAACAGACATCACTGACTCAGAGAGGCTGATGCCTACATAGAGACTCATATCACTGGCCACTTTAATAAATGGATCACTAGTCACTTTAAACAATGCTACTTTAACAATGTTAACATATCTTACATTACTCATCTCATATGTATATGCTGTATTTTATACCATCTACTGCATCTTGCCTATGCCGCTCGGTCATCGCTCATCCATATATTTATATATTTATATGTACATATTCTTATTCCATCCCTTTAGATTTGTGTGTATTGTTTAGTTGTTATGGAATTGTTCGATTACTTGTTAGATATTACTGCATTGTCGGAACTAGAAGAACAAGCATTTCGCTACACTCGCATTAACATCTGCTAACCATGTGTATGTGACCAATAAAATTAGATTTGATTTGTTTTTAGCAGCTAGCACTCTGTTCTGTTCGGCTCTGTTCTGTTAATACGCTACATGTTCCTGTGTTTGACAGCGTGCATTCTGCTCTGTTCTGTTATTAATACGTTACATGTTCCTGTGTTTGACAGCGTGCATTCTGGTCTGTTCTGTTATTAATACGTTACATGTTCCTGTGTTTGACAGCGTGCATTCTTCTCTGTTCTGTTAATACGTTACATGTTACTGTGTTTGACAGCGTGCATTCTGGTCTGTTCTGTTATTAATACGTTAAATGTTCCTGTGTTTGACAGCGTGCATTCTGGTCTGTTCTGTTAATACGTTACATGTTCCTGTGTTTGACAGCATGCATTCTGGTCTGTTCTGTTAGTAATTTACATGTTCCTGTGTTTGACAGCGTGCATTCTGCTCTGTTCTGTTCATACTTTACATGTTCTGTTTATTCATGGAAACAGTGATGGCTCTCCTCCAGAATTCATGTGTTCCGTCCAGCATGGTCACCTTATCCCCTAAATAGTGCACAACTTTGACCAGGTCCCAGAGGACCCATAGTGCTCTGGTCTAAAGTAGTGCACTATAAAGGGAGTAGGCTCCCATAGGGCTCTGCTCTAAAGTAGTGCACTATAAAGGGAGTAGGGTTCCATAGGGCTCTGGTCTAAAGTAGTGCACTATAAAGGGAGTAGGGTTCCATAGGGCTCTGGTATAAAGCAGTGCACTATAAAGGGAGTAGGGTCCCATAGGGCTCTGGTATAAAGTAGTGCACTATAAAGGGAGTAGGGTGCCATTTGGCAGGTGACCATGCTTTCTTGGCCTGGGCTGGGGCGTGGTTATGTCATCATAGCACTGTGTTCCCTTAAAACCAAGCTGAGCTATGGCGACATTTTTTGGACAATACAAAAAAAACACAGTGGCGTAGGTATCCACCATGTATAGATGTTACACCTGCTTACCAGCTGTGGGCGCTGCAGGACCAAACTAAATCCAAAGACCCTTGCAGCTGAACGCCCCTTATCACTCACCACTTTTAAACCAATACCCCGTTATTGCTGGGGATTCTCAAGTATTCTTTTTTTTGAGTTGATGCATATGAACGTCATATCTCGTTTACAATAATCTGAACAAGTCAGAGTTTTAAGGAACCCAAATAAGATAACTGGGATATGCTTATCTTAGATGGGACACTGTGGCATGGTAATAAGGTCTCATCCCATTTACTGCCGGGCTAAGTACCACCACAGTACCTTCATATTACCACCATAGTAAATAGTATCACCATAGTATCACCATAGTACCACCAAAGTAACACCATAGTAAATAGTATCACCATAGTACCACCATAGTACCACCATAGTATCACCATAGTACACCCATAGTAAAAACTATCACCATAGTACCACCATAGTACCACCATAGTAAATAGTATCACCATAGTACAACCATAGTACCACCATAGTAAAAGTTTCACCATAGTACCACCATAGTATCACCATAGTAGTACCATAGTACCACCATAGCAAATAGTATCACCATAGTACCACCATAGTAAAAAGTATCACCATAGTACAACCATAGTACCACCATAGTATCACCATAGTACACCCATAGTAAATAGTATCACCATAGTACCACCATAGTAAATAGTATCATCATAATACCAACATAGTACAACCATATTAAATAGTACCACCATAGTACCACCATAGTAAACAGTATCACCATAGTACCACCATAGTACCACCATAGTAAATAGTATCACCATAGTACCACAATAGTACCACCATAGTAAAAAGTTCCACCATAGTACAACCATAGTAAATAGTATCACTATAGTAAAACCATAGTAAAACCAGAGTACCACCATAGTACAACCATAGTACCACCATAGTACATAGTATCACCATAGTACAACCATAGTACAACCATAGTACCACCATAGTACCACCGTAGTAAATAGTATCACCATAGTACAACCATAGAAAAAGTATCACCATAGTACAACCATAGTACAACCATAGTACCACCATAGTACCACCATAGTACATAGTATCAACATAGTACAACCATAGTACAACCATAGTACCACCATAGTACCACCATAGTAAATATTATCAACATAGTACCACCATAGTACAACCATAGTAAATAGTATCACCATAGTACAACCATAGTACCACCATAGTAAATAGTATCACCATAGTACCACCATAGTAAATAGTATCACCATAGTAAATAGTATCACTGTAGTACCACCATAGTAACACCATAGTACAACCATAGTAAATAGTACCACTATAGTACCACCATAGTACAACCAGAGTAAATAGAACCACCATAGTACCACCATAGTACAACAATACCACCATAGTAAATAGTATCACCATAGTAACACCATAGTAAATAGTATCACCATAGTACAACCATAGTAAATAGTATCACCATAGTACCACCATAGTAAATAGTATCACCATAGTACCACCATAGTAAATAGTATCACCATAGTACCACCATAGTACCACCATAGTAAATCGTATCACCATTGTACAACCATAGTAAAAAGTATCACCATAGTACAACCATAGTAAATAGTATCACTATAGTACAACCATAGTACAACCAGAGTACCACCATAGTACAAACATAGTACCACCATAGTACATAGTATCACCATAGTTTAACCATAGTACCACCATAGTACCACCATAGTACAACCATAGTACCACCATAGTACCACCATAGTAAATAGTATCACCATAGTACCACCATAGTACAACCATAGTATAAATTACCACCATAGTAAATAGTATCACCATAGTACCACCATAGTAAATAGTATCACCATAGTAAATAGTATCACCGTAGTACCACCATAGTACCACCATAGTACAACCATAGAAAATAGTATCACCACAGTACCACCATAGTACAACCATAGTAAATAGTATCACCATAGTACCACCATAGTACCACCATAGTAAATCGTATCACCATTGTACAACCATAGTAAATAGTATCACTATAGTACAACCATAGTACAACCATAGTACCACCATAGTACATAGAATCACCATAGTACAACCATAGTAAAATGTATCGCCATAGTACAACCATAGTACCACCATAGTACCACCATATTACATAGTATCACCATATTACAACCATAGTACCACCATAGTACCACCATAGTAAATAGTATCACCATAGTACCACCATAGTACAACCATAGTAAATAGTACCACCATAGTAAATAGTATCACCATAGTACAACCATAGTACCACCATAGTAAATAGTATCACCATAGTACCACCATAGTAAATAGTATCACCATAGTACCACCATAGTAAACCATAGTACCACAGTAGTACAACAGTAGTAGATAGTATCACCATAGTACCACCATAGTACCACCATTGTACAACCATAGTACCACTATAGTACAACAATAGTACCACCATAGTACAACCATAGCATCACCATAGTACCACTATAGTACAACCATAGTAAATAGTACAACTATAGTACCACCATAGTACAACCAGAGTAAATAGTACCACCATAGTACCACCATAGTACAATACAACCATAGTAAATAGTATCAACATAGTACAACCATACTACCACCATAGTAAATAGTATCACCATAGTAAATAGTATCACCATAGTACCACCATAGTAAATAGTATCACCATAGTACCAACATAGTACCACCATAGTAAATAGTATCACCATAGTACCACCATAGTACAACCAGAGTAAATAGTACCACCATAGTACCACCATAGTACAACAATACCACCATAGTAAATAGTATCAACATAGTACAACCATAGTACCACCATTGTACATAGTATCACCATAGTACCACCATAGTTCAACAATAATAAATAGTATCACCATAGTACCACCAAAGTACAATCATAGTTCCACCATAGTACAACCATAGTACCACCATAGTACAACCATAGTACCACCATAGTAACACCATAGTACAACCATAGTAAATAGTACCACTATAGTACCACCATAGTACAACCAGAGTAAATAGTACAACCATAGTACCACCATAGTACAACAATACCACCATAGTAAATAGTATCAACATAGTACAACCATAGTACCACGATTGTAAATAGTATCACCATAGTACCACCATAGTAAAACAATAATAAATAGTATGACCATAGTACCACCATAGTAAATAGTATCACCATAGTACCACCATAGTAAATAGTATCACCATAGTACCACCATAGTACCACCATAGTAAATAGTATCACCATAGTACAACCATAGTAAAACCATAGTAATTAGTATCACCATAGTACCACCATAGTACAACCATAGTACAACAATAGTACAACCATAGTAAATATTATCACCATAGTACACTCATAGTACAACCCTTGTAAATAGTATCATCATAGTACCACCATAGTAAATACCGTCACCATAGTACCACCATAGTAAATAGTATCACCATAGTACCACCATAGTACCACCATAGTAAATATTATCACCATTGTACAACCATAGTAAATAGTATCACTATAGTACAACCATTGTACAACCATATTACCACCATAGTACCACCATAGTAAATAGTATCACCATAGTACAACCATAGTACAACCATACTACCACCATAGTACCACCATAGTAAATAGTATCACAATAGTACAACCATAGTATAAAGTATCACCATAGTACAACCACAGTACCACCATAGTACCACCATAGTACACCATACTACATAGTATCACCATAGTACAACCATAGTACCACCATAGTAAATAGTATCACCATTGTACATCCATAGTAAAAAGTATCACCATAGTACAACCATAGTACAACCATAGTACCAACATAGTACCACCATAGTACCACCATAGTACATAGTATCACCATAGTACAACCATAGTACAACCATATTAAATAGTATCAGCATAGTACCACCATAGAACCACCATAGTAAATAGTATCACCATAGTACAACCATAGTAAAAAGTATCACCATAGTACAACCATAGTACCACCATAGTACCACCATAGTACCACCATAGTACCACCATAGTACATAGTATCACCATAGTACAACCATAGTACCACCATAGTAAATAGTATTACCATAGTACCACCATAGTACAACCATAGTAAATTGTAGCACCATAGTAAATAGTATCACCATAGTACCACCATAGTACAACAATACCACCATAGTAAATAGTATCAACATAGTACAACCATAGTACCACCATTGTACATAGTATCACCATAGTACCACCATAGTACAACAATAGTAAATAGTATCACCATAGTACCACCATAGTACAATCATAGTTCCACCATAGTACAACCATAGTACCACCATAGTACAACCATAGTACCACCATAGTAACACCATAGTACAACCATAGTAAATAGTACCACTATAGTACCACCATAGTACAACCAGAGTAAATAGTACAACCATAGTACCACCATAGTACAACAATACCACCATAGTAAATAGGTTCAACATAGTACAACCATAGTACCACTATTGTAAATAGTATCACCATAGTACCACCATAGTAAATAGTATCACCATAATACCACCATAGTAAATAGTATCACCATAGTACAACAACAGTAAAACCAAAGTAATTAGTATCACCATAGTACCACCATAGTACAACCATAGTACAACAATAGTACAACCATAGTAAATATTATCAGCATAGTACCACCATAGTACAACCATTGTAAATAGTATCATCATAGTACCTCCATAGTAAATAGCATCACCATAGTACCACCATAGTAAATAGTATCACCATACTACCACCATAGTACCAGTATAGTAAATCTTATCTCCATTGTACAACCATAGTAAATAGTATCACTATAGTACAACCATAGTACAAACATAGTACCACCGTAGTACCACCATAGTACCACCATAGTAAATAGTATCACAATAGTACAACCATAATATAAAGTATCACCATAGTACAACCACAGAACCACCATAGTACCACCATAGTACACCATAGTACATAGTATCACCATAGTACAACCATAGTACCACCATAGTACCACCATAGTAAATAGTATCACCATTGTTCAACCGTAGTAAAAAGTATCACCATAGTACAACCATAGTACAACCATATTAAATAGTATCAGCATAGTACCACCATAGAACCACCATAGTAAATAGTATCACCATAGTACAACCATAGTAAAAAGTATCACCATAGTACAACCATTGTACAACCATAGTACCACCATAGTACCACCATAGTACAACCATAGTAAATAGTATCACCATAGTACAACCATAGTACAACCATAGTACCAACATAGTACCACCATAGTACCACCATAGTACATAGTATCACCATAGTACAACCATTGTACAACCATAGTACCACCATAGTACAACCATAGTACCACCATAGTACAACCATAGTACAACCATAGTAAATAGTACCACTATAGTACCACCATAGTAAAAACAGAGTAAATAGTACCACCATAGTACCACCATAGAAATGGTATCAACATAGTACAACCATAGTACCACCATAGCAAATAGTATAACAATAGTTCCACCATAGTACAACCATAGTAAATAGTATCACCATAGTACAACCATAGTAAATAGTATCACCATAGTACCACCATAGTACCACCATAGTAAATAGTATCACCATTGTACCACCATAGTAAATAGTATCACCATAGTACCACCATAGTACCACCATAGTAAATAGTATCACCATAGTACCACCATAGTACCACCATAGTAAATGGTATCACCATTGTACAACAATAGTAAATAGTATCACTATAGTACAACCATAGTACAACCTTAGTACCACCATAGTACAACCATAGTACCACCATAGAACATAGTATCACAATAGTAAAACCATAGTACCACCATAGTAAATAGTATCCCCATAGTACCACCATAGTAAATCTTATCACCATTGTACAACCATAGTGAATAGTATCACTATAGTACAACCATAGCACAACCATAGTACCACCATAGTACAACCATAGTTTCACCATAGTACATAGTATCACCATAGTACAAACATAGTACAACCATAATACCACCATTGTACCACCATAGTACATAGTATCAACATAGTACAACCATAGTACAACCATATTGCCACCATACTACCACCATAGTAAATAGTATCACAATAGTACAACCATAGTAAAAAGTATCATCATAGTACAACCATAGTACAACCATAGTACCACCATAGTACCACCATAGTACATAGTATCACCATAGTACAACCATAGTACAACCATAGTACCACCACAGTAAATATTTTCACCATTGTACCACCATAGTACAACCATACTAAATAGTACAACCATAGTAAATAGTATGACCATAGTACAACCATAGTACCACCATAGTAAATAGTATCACCATAGAACCACCATAGTAAATAGTATCACCATAGTACCACCAGAGTACCACCATAGTACCACCATAGTACAACCATAGTACCACCATAGTACATAGTACAACCATAGTACCACCATAGTAAATAGTATCACCATAGTACCACCATAGTACCACCATAGTAAATCTTATCACCATTATCACCATGAATAGTATCACTTTAGTACAACCATAGTACAACCATAGTACCACCATAGTACAACCATAGTTCCACCATAGTACATAGTATCACCATAGTACAACCATAGTACAACCATAGTACCACCATAGTACCAGCATAGTAAATAGTATCACCATAGTACACACATAGTATAAAGTATCACCATAGTACAACCATAGTACCACCACAGTACCAACATAGTACATAGTATCACCATAGTACAACCATAGTACAACCATAGTGCCACCATAGACCCACAATAGTAAATAGTATTACCATAGTACAACCATAGTAAAAAGTATCACCATAAAACAACCATAGTACAACCATAGTACCACTATAGTACCACCATAGTACATAGTATCACCATAGTACAACCATAGTACAACCATAGTACCACCATAGTACCAGCATAGTAAATAGTATCACCATAGTACACCCATAGTATAAAGTATCACCATAGTACTACCATAGTACCACCACATTACCAACATAGTACATAGTATCACCATAGTACAACCATAGTACAACCATAGTGCCACCATAGACCCACAATAGTAAATAGTATCACCATAGTACAACCATAGTAAAAAGTATCACCATAAAACAACCATAGTACAACCAGAGTACCACCATAGTACCACCATAGTACATAGTATCACCACAGTACAATCATAGTACAACCATAGCATAACCATAGGACCACCATAGTAAATAGTATCACCATAGTACCACCATATTACCATCATAGTAAATAGTATCACCATAGTACCACCATAGTAAATAGTATCACCATTGTACCACCATAGTACCACCATAGTAAGTCGTATCACCATTGTACAATCATAGTAAGAAGTATCACTATAGTACAACCATAGCACAACCATAGTACCACCATAGTACAACCACAGTACCACCATAGTACAACCATAGTACCAACATAGTACCACCATAGTACAACCATAGTAAATAGTACCACTATAGTACCACCATAGTACAAACAGAGTAAATAGTACCACCATAGTACCACCATAATACAACAATACCACCATAGTAAATAGTATCAACATAGTGCAACCATAGTACCACCATAGCAAATAGTATCACAATAGTTCCAACATAGTACAACCATAGTAAATAGTATCACCATAGTACCACCATAGTAAATAGTATCACCATAGTACCACCATTGTAAATAGTGTCACCATAGTACCACCATAGTAAATAGTATCACCATAGTACCACCATAGTACCACCATAGTAAATAGTATCACCATAGTACCACCATAGTACATAGTATCACCATAGTACAACCATAGTACCACCATAATAAATAGTATCACCATAGTACCACCATAGTACCACCATAGTAAATCTTATCACCATTGTACCACCATAGTGAATAGTATCAATATAGTACCACCATAGCACAACCATAGTACCACCATAGTACAACCATAGTTCCACCATAGTA
>NW_021822552.1:0-23332 GCF_901001165.1 Salmo trutta
CTGTCCAGAATGTCGATAGTTCGGCAGGACCGGGTCACTGTTTTTGTGTCGAAAATGAAAAAAAATATCTGCAATTTTTGGTGAAAATGGTTCTAAAATGTGTTTTTTTAGGCCTGTCCAAAATGTCGCTAGTCGGCATGATCGGAGTCATCGTTTTTGGTGACAAAAATAGAAATCTGCAATTTTTTGTGAACATGGTTTTAAAATGTTTTTTTTAGGCCTGTCCAGAATGTCGCTAGTTCGACATAACCGGGGTCACTGTTTTTTGTCACGAAAATGAAAAAAAAAAACATAATTTTTTGTGGAAAATGGTTTTAAAATGTTTTTTTAGGCCTTTCCAGAACATCGCTTTTTTCGGCATGATCGGAGTCATCTTTTAGGGACAAAATAGAAATCTGCAATTTTTTGTGAAAATGGTTTTAAAAAAATATTTTTTAAGGACTGTCCAGAATGTCGCTAGTTCGGCATGTCCTGGGTCACTGTTTTTGTGTCACGAAAATGAAAAAAAATATCTGCAATTTTTTGTATAAATGGTTTTAAAATGTTTTTAGGCCTGTCCAGAATGTCGATAGTTCGGCATGACAGGGGTCACTGTTTTTGTGTCGAAAAATGAAAAAAAATATCTGCAATTTTTGGTGAAAATGGTTCTAAAATGTTTTTTTAGGCCTGTCCAAAATGTCGCTAGTTCGGCATGATCGGAGTCATCGTTTTGGTGACAAAAATAGAAATCTGCAATTTTTTGTGAACATGGTTTTAAAATGTTTTTTAGGCCTGTCCAGAATGTCGCTAGTTCGACATAACCGGGGTCACTGTTTTTGTGTCACGAAAATGAAAAAAAAAAAATCATTAATTTTTTGTGAAAATGGTTTTAAATGTTTTTTTAGGCCTGTCCAGAATGTCGCTAGTTCGGCATGACCGGGGTCACTGTTTTTGTGTCACGAAAATGCAAAAAAAATATCTGCAATTTTTTGTGAAAATGGTTTTAAAACATTTTTTTAGGCCTGTCCAGAACATCGCTTTTTCGGCATGATCGGAGTCATCGTTTTTAGGGAAAAAATAGAAATCTGTAATTTTTTTGAAAATGGTTCTAAAATGTTTTTTTAGGCCTGTCCAAAATGTCGCTAGTTCGGCATGATCGGAGTCATCGTTTTTGGTGACAAAAATAGAAATCTGCAATTTTTTGTGAAAATGGTTTTAAAATGTTTTTTAGGCCTGTCCAGAATGTCGCTAGTTTGGCATGACAGCGGGTCACTGTTTTTGTGTCACGAAAATGAAAAAAAATATCTGCAATTTTTGGTGAAAATGGTTCTAAAATGTTTTTTTTAGGCCTGTCCAAAATGTCGCTAGTTCGGCATGATCGGAGTCATCGTTTTTGGTGACAAAAATAGAAATCTGCAATTTTTTGTGAACATGGTTTTAAAATGTTTTTTAGGCCTGTCCAGAATGTCGCTAGTTCGACATAAACGGGGTCACTGTTTTTGTGTCACGAAAATGAAAAAAAAAAAATCTGTGATTTTTTGTGAAAATGTTTTTAAAATGTTTTTTTTAGGCCTGTCCAGAACATCGCTTTTTCGGCATGATCGGAGTCATCGTTTTTAGGGACAAAATAGAAATCTGCAATTTTTGTGAAAATGGTTTTAAAATGTTTTTTTAGGCCTGTCCAGAATGTCGCTAGTTCGGCATGACCGGGGTCACTGTTTTTGTGTCACGAAAATGAAAAAAAAAAAAACATTAATTTTTTGTGAACATGGTTTTAAAATGTTTTTTTAGGCCTGTCCAGAATGTCGCTAGTTCGGCATGTCCTGGGTCACTGTTTTTGTGTCACGAAAATGAAAAAAAAAATCTGCAATTTTTTGTGAAAATGTTTTAAAACATTTTTTTAGGCCTGTCCAGAACATCGCTTTTTCGGCATGATCGGAGTCATCGTTTTTAGGGAAAAAGTAGAAATCTGTAATTTTTTTTGAAAATGGTTCTAAAATGTTCTTTTTAGGCCTGTCCAAAATGTCGCTAGTTCGGCATGATCGGAGTCATCGTTTTTGGTGACAAAAATAGATATCTGCAATTTTTTGTGAAAATGTTTTTAAAATGTTTTTTTAGGCCTGTCCAGAATGACGCTAGTTTGGCATGTCCGGGGTCACTGTTTTTCTGTCACGAAAATGAAAAAAAATATCTGCAATTTTTTGTGAAAATGGTTTTAAAATGTTTTTTAGGCCTGTCCAGAATGTCGCTAGTTTGGCATGTCCGGGGTCACTGTTTTTCTGTCACGAAAATGAAAAAAAATATCTGCAATTTTTGGTGAAAATGGTTCTAAAATGTTTTTTTTAGGCCTGTCCAAAATGTCGCTAGTTCGGCATGATCGGAGTCATCGTTTTTGGTGACAAAAATAGAAATCTGCAATTTTTTGTGAACATGGTTTTAAAATGTTTTTTTAGGCCTGTCCAGAATGTCGCTAGTTCGACATAAACGGGGTCACTGTTTTTGTGTCACGAAAATGAAAAAAAAAAAATCTGTGATTTTTTGTGAAAATGTTTTTAAAATGTTTTTTTTAGGCCTGTCCAGAACATCGCTTTTTCGGTATGATCGGAGTCATCGTTTTTAGGGACAAAATAGAAATCTGCAATTTTTTGTGAAAATGGTTTTACAAAATATTTTTTAGGCCTGTCCAGAATGTCGCTAGTTCGACATAACCGGGGTCACTGTTTTTGTGTCACGAAAATGAAAAAAAAAAATCATTAATTTTTTGTGAACATGGTTTTAAAATGTTTTTTTAGGCCTGTCCAGAATGTCGCTAGTTCGGCATGTCCTGGGTCACTGTTTTTGTGTCACGAAAATGAAAAAAATATATCTGCAATTTTTTGTGAAAATGGTTTTAAAATGTTTTTTAGGCCTGTCCAGAATGTCGATAGTTCGGCATGACCGGGGTCACTGTTTTTGTGTCGAAAAATGAAAAAAAAATATCTGCAATTTTTGGTGAAAATGGTTCTAAAATGTTTTTTTTAGGCCTGTCCAAAATGTCGCTAGTTCGGCATGATCGGAGTCATCGTTTTTGGTGACAAAAATAGAAATCTGCAATTTTTTGTGAACATGGTTTTAAAATGTTTTTTTAGGCCTGTCCAGAATGTCGCTAGTTCGACATAACCGGGGTCACTGTTTTTGTGTCACGAAAATGAAAAAAAAAAAACATTAATTTTTTGTGAAAATGGTTTTAAAATGTTTTTTTAGGCCTTTCCAGAACATCGCTTTTTCGGCATGATCGGAGTCATCTTTTTAGGGACAAAATAGAAATCTGCAATTTTTTGTGAAAATGGTTTTAAAAAATATTTTTTAGGACTGTCCAGAATGTCGCTAGTTCGGCATGTCCTGGGTCACTGTTTTTGTGTCACGAAAATGAAAAAAAAATATCTGCAATTTTTTGTGAAAATGGTTTTAAAATGTTTTTTAGGCCTGTCCAAAATGTCGCTAGTTCGGCATGATCGGAGTCATCGTTTTTGGTGACAAAAATAGAAATCTGCAATTTTTTGTGAACATGGTTTTAAAATGTTTTTTTAGGCCTGTCCAGAATGTCGCTAGTTCGGCATGTCCTGGGTCACTGTTTTTGTGTCACGAAAATGAAAAAAAAATATCTGCAATTTTTTGTGAAAATGGTTTTAAAATGTTTTTTAGGCCTGTCCAGAATGTCGATAGTTCGGCATGACAGGGGTCACTGTTTTTGTGTCGAAAAATGAAAAAAAAATATCTGCAATTTTTGGTGAAAATGGTTCTAAAATGTTTTTTTAGGCCTGTCCAAAATGTCGCTAGTTCGGCATGATCGGAGTCATCGTTTTTGGTGACAAAACTAGAAATCTGCAATTTTTTGTGAACATGGTTTTAAAATGTTTTTTTAGGCCTGTCCAGAATGTCGCTAGTTCGACATAACCGGGGTCACTGTTTTTGTGTCACGAAAATGAAAAAAAAAAATCATTAATTTTTTGTGAACATGGTTTTAAAATGTTTTTTTAGGCCTGTCCAGAATGTCGCTAGTTCGGCATGTCCTGGGTCACTGTTTTTGTGTCACGAAAATGAAAAAAAAATATCTGCAATTTTTTGTGAAAATGGTTTTAAAACATTTTTTTAGGCCTGTCCAGAACATCGCTTTTTCGGCATGATCGGAGTCATCGTTTTTAGGGAAAAAATAGAAATCTGTAATTTTTTTTGAAAATGGTTCTAAAATGTTCTTTTTAGGCCTGTCCAAAATGTCGCTAGTTCGGCATGATCGGAGTCATCGTTTTTGGTGACAAAAATAGAAATCTGCAATTTTTTGTGAAAATGGTTTTAAAATGTTTTTTAGGCCTGTCCAGAATGTCGCTAGTTTGGCATGTCCGGGGTCACTGTTTTTCTGTCACGAAAATGAAAAAAAATATCTGCAATTTTTGGTGAAAATGGTTCTAAAATGTTTTTTTTAGGCCTGTCCAAAATGTCGCTAGTTCGGCATGATCGGAGTCATCGTTTTTGGTGACAAAAATAGAAATCTGCAATTTTTTGTGAACATGGTTTTAAAATGTTTTTTTAGGCCTGTCCAGAATGTCGCTAGTTCGACATAAACGGGGTCACTGTTTTTGTGTCACGAAAATGAAAAAAAAAAATCTGTGATTTTTTGTGAAAATGTTTTTAAAATGTTTTTTTTAGGCCTGTCCAGAACATCGCTTTTTCGGCATGATCGGAGTCATCGTTTTTAGGGACAAAATAGAAATCTGCAATTTTTTGTGAAAATGGTTTTACAAAATATTTTTTAGGCCTGTCCAGAATGTCGCTAGTTCGACATAACCGGGGTCACTGTTTTTGTGTCACGAAAATGAAAAAAAAAAAACATTAATTTTTTGTGAACATGGTTTTAAAATGTTTTTTTAGGCCTGTCCAGAATGTCGCTAGTTCGGCATGTCCTGGGTCACTGTTTTTGTGTCACGAAAATGAAAAAAAAATATCTGCAATTTTTTGTGAAAATGGTTTTAAAATGTTTTTTAGGCCTGTCCAGAATGTCGATAGTTCGGCATGACCGGGGTCACTGTTTTTGTGTCGAAAAATGAAAAAAAAATATCTGCAATTTTTGGTGAAAATGGTTCTAAAATGTTTTTTTTAGGCCTGTCCAAATGTCGCTAGTTCGGCATGATCGGAGTCATCGTTTTTGGTGACAAAAATAGAAATCTGCAATTTTTTGTGAACATGGTTTTAAAATGTTTTTTTAGGCCTTTCCAGAACATCGCTTTTTCGGCATGATCGGAGTCATCTTTTTAGGGACAAAATAGAAATCTGCAATTTTTTGTGAAAATGGTTTTACAAAATATTTTTTAGGCCTGTCCAGAATGTCGCTAGTTCGGCATGTCCTGGGTCACTGTTTTTGTGTCACGAAAATGAAAAAAAAAATATCTGCAATTTTTTGTGAAAATGGTTTTAAAATGTTTTTTAGGCCTGTCCAAAATGTCGCTAGTTCAGCATGATCGGAATCATCGTTTTTGGTGACAAAAATAGAAATCTGCAATTTTTTGTGAACATGGTTTTAAAATGTTTTTTTAGGCCTGTCCAGAATGTCGCTAGTTCGGCATGTCCTGGGTCACTGTTTTTGTGTCACGAAAATGAAAAAAAAATATCTGCAATTTTTTGTGAAAATGGTTTTAAAATGTTTTTTAGGCCTGTCCAGAATGTCGATAGTTCGGCATGACCGGGGTCACTGTTTTTGTGTCGAAAAATGAAAAAAAAATATCTGCAATTTTTGGTGAAAATGGTTCTAAAATGTTTTTTTAGGCCTGTCCAAAATGTCGCTAGTTCGGCATGATCGGAGTCATCGTTTTTGGTGACAAAAATAGAAATCTGCAATTTTTTCTGAACATGGTTTTAAAATGTTTTTTTAGGCCTGTCCAGAATGTCGCTAGTTCGACATAACCGGGGTCACTGTTTTTGTGTCACGAAACTGAAAAAAAAAATCTGCAATTTTTTGTGAAAATGTTTTAAAACATTTTTTTAGGCCTGTCCAGAACATCGCTTTTTCGGCATGATCGGAGTCATCGTTTTTAGGGAAAAAATAGAAATCTGTAATTTTTTTGAAAATGGTTCTAAAATGTTATTTTTAGGCCTGTCCAAAATGTCGCTAGTTCGGCATGATCGGAGTCATCGTTTTTGGTGACAAAAATAGAAATCTGCAATTTTTTGTGAACATGGTTTTAAAATGTTTTTTTAGGCCTGTCCAGAATGTCGCTAGTTCGACATAACCGGGGTCACTGTTTTTGTGTCACGAAAATGAAAAAAAAAATCATTAATTTTTTGTGAAAATGGTTTTAAAATGTTTTTTTAGGCCTTTCCAGAACATCGCTTTTTCGGCATGATCGGAGTCATCGTTTTTAGGGACAAAATAGAAATCTGCAATTTTTTGTGAAAATGGTTTTACAAAATATTTTTTAGGACTGTCCAGAATGTCGCTAGTTCGGCATGTCCTGGGTCACTGTTTTTGTTTAACTAAAATGAAAAAAAAATATCTGCAATTTTTTTGAAAATGGTTTTAAAATGTTTTTTAGGCCTGTCCAAAATGTCGCTAGTTCGGCATGATCGGAGTCATCGTTTTTGGTGACAAAAATAGAAATCTGCAATTTTTTGTGAACATGGTTTTAAAATGTTTTTTTAGGCCTGTCCAGAATGTCGCTAGTTCGGCATGACCTGGGTCACTGTTTTTGTGTCACGAAAATGAAAAAAAAATATCTGCAATTTTTTGTGAAAATTGTTTT
This sequence comes from Salmo trutta, assembly GCF_901001165.1. Classification (NCBI taxonomy): domain Eukaryota; kingdom Metazoa; phylum Chordata; class Actinopteri; order Salmoniformes; family Salmonidae; genus Salmo; species Salmo trutta. The sequence goes on from NW_021822552.1 coordinate 6,753, forward strand.
AAAATGTTTTTTAGGCCTGTCCAGAATGTCGATAGTTCGGCATGACCGGGGTCACTGTTTTTGTGTCGAAAAATGAAAAAAAAATATCTGCAATTTTTGGTGAAAATGGTTCTAAAATGTTTTTTTAGGCCTGTCCAAAATGTCGCTAGTTCGGCATGATCGGAGTCATCGTTTTTGGTGACAAAAATAGAAATCTGCAATTTTTTGTGAACATGGTTTTAAAATGTTTTTTTAGGCCTGTCCAGAATGTCGCTAGTTCGACATAACCGGGGTCACTGTTTTTGTGTCACGAAACTGAAAAAAAAAATCTGCAATTTTTTGTGAAAATGTTTTAAAAAATTTTTTTAGGCCTGTCCAGAACATCGCTTTTTCGGCATGATCGGAGTCATCGTTTTTAGGGAAAAAATAGAAATCTGTAATTTTTTTTGAAAATGGTTCTAAAATGTTCTTTTTAGGCCTGTCCAAAATGTCGCTAGTTCGGCATGATCGGAGTCATCGTTTTTGGTGACAAAAATAGAAATCTGCAATTTTTTGTGAAAATGGTTTTAAAATGTTTTTTTAGGCCTGTCCAGAATGACGCTAGTTTGGCATGTCCGGGGTCACTGTTTTTCTGTCACGAAAATGAAAAAAAATATCTGCAATTTTTGGTGAAAATGGTTTTAAAATGTTTTTTAGGCCTGTCCAGAATGTCGCTAGTTTGGCATGTCCGGGGTCACTGTTTTTCTGTCACGAAAATGAAAAAAAATATCTGCAATTTTTGGTGAAAATGGTTCTAAAATGTTTTTTTTAGGCCTGTCCAAAATGTCGCTAGTTCGGCATGATCGGAGTCATCGTTTTTGGTGACAAAAATAGAAATCTGCAATTTTTTGTGAACATGGTTTTAAAATGTTTTTTTAGGCCTGTCCAGAATGTCGCTAGTTCGACATAACCGGGGTCACTGTTTTTGTGTCACGAAATTGAAAAAAAAAATCTGCAATTTTTTGTGAAAATGTTTTAAAACATTTTTTTAGGCCTGTCCAGAACATCGCTTTTTCGGCATGATCGGAGTCATCGTTTTTAGGGAAAAAATAGAAATCTGTAATTTTTTTTGAAAATGGTTCTAAAATGTTCTTTTTAGGCCTGTCCAAAATGTCGCTAGTTCGGCATGATCGGAGTCATCGTTTTTGGTGACAAAAATAGAAATCTGCAATTTTTTGTGAACATGGTTTTAAAATGTTTTTTTAGGCCTGTCCAGAATGTCGCTAGTTCGACATAACCGGGGTCACTGTTTTTGTGTCACGAAAATGAAAAAAAAAATCATTAATTTTTTGTGAAAATGGTTTTAAAATGTTTTTTTAGGCCTTTCCAGAACATCGCTTTTTCGGCATGATCGGAGTCATCTTTTTAGGGACAAAATAGAAATCTGCAATTTTTTGTGAAAATGGTTTTACAAAATATTTTTTAGGACTGTCCAGAATGTCGCTAGTTCGGCATGTCCTGGGTCACTGTTTTTGTTTAACTAAAATGAAAAAAAAATATCTGCAATTTTTTTGAAAATGGTTTTAAAATGTTTTTTAGGCCTGTCCAAAATGTCGCTAGTTCGGCATGATCGGAGTCATCGTTTTTGGTGACAAAAATAGAAATCTGCAATTTTTTGTGAACATGGTTTTAAAATGTTTTTTTAGGCCTGTCCAGAATGTCGCTAGTTCGGCATGTCCTGGGTCACTGTTTTTGTGTCACGAAAATGAAAAAAAAATATCTGCAATTTTTTGTGAAAATTGTTTTAAAATGTTTTTTAGGCCTGTCCAGAATGTCGCTAGTTCGGCATGACCGGGGTCACTGTTTTTGTGTCGAAAAATGAAAAAAAAATATCTGCAATTTTTGGTGAAAATGGTTCTAAAATGTTTTTTTAGGCCTGTCCAAAATGTCGCTAGTTCGGCATGATCGGAGTCATCGTTTTTGGTGACAAAAATAGAAATCTGCAATTTTTTGTGAACATGGTTTTAAAATGTTTTTTTAGGCCTGTCCAGAATGTCGCTAGTTCGACATAACCGGGGTCACTGTTTTTGTGTCACGAAACTGAAAAAAAAAATCTGCAATTTTTTGTGAAAATGTTTTAAAACATTTTTTTAGGCCTGTCCAGAACATCGCTTTTTCGGCATGATCGGAGTCATCGTTTTTAGGGAAAAAATAGAAATCTGTAATTTTTTTTGAAAATGGTTCTAAAATGTTCTTTTTAGGCCTGTCCAAAATGTCGCTAGTTCGGCATGATCGGAGTCATCGTTTTTGGTGACAAAAATAGAAATCTGCAATTTTTTGTGAAAATGGTTTTAAAATGTTTTTTTAGGCCTGTCCAGAATGACGCTAGTTTGGCATGTCCGGGGTCACTGTTTTTCTGTCACGAAAATGAAAAAAAATATCTGCAATTTTTTGTGAAAATGGTTTTAAAATGTTTTTTAGGCCTGTCCAGAATGTCGCTAGTTTGGCATGTCCGGGGTCACTGTTTTTCTGTCACGAAAATGAAAAAAAATATCTGCAATTTTTGGTGAAAATGGTTCTAAAATGTTTTTTTTAGGCCTGTCCAAAATGTCGCTAGTTCGGCATGATCGGAGTCATCGTTTTTGGTGACAAAAATAGAAATCTGCAATTTTTTGTGAACATGGTTTTAAAATGTTTTTTTAGGCCTGTCCAGAATGTCGCTAGTTCGACATAACCGGGGTCACTGTTTTTGTGTCACGAAACTGAAAAAAAAAAATCTGCAATTTTTTGTGAAAATGTTTTAAAACATTTTTTTAGGCCTGTCCAGAACATCGCTTTTTCGGCATGATCGGAGTCATCGTTTTTAGGGAAAAAATAGAAATCTGTAATTTTTTTTGAAAATGGTTCTAAAATGTTCTTTTTAGGCCTGTCCAAAATGTCGCTAGTTCGGCATGATCGGAGTCATCGTTTTTGGTGACAAAAATAGAAATCTGCAATTTTTTGTGAAAATGGTTTTAAAATGTTTTTTTAGGCCTGTCCAGAATGACGCTAGTTTGGCATGTCCGGGGTCACTGTTTTTCTGTCACGAAAATGAAAAAAAATATCTGCAATTTTTGGTGAAAATGGTTTTAAAATGTTTTTTAGGCCTGTCCAGAATGTCGCTAGTTTGGCATGTCCGGGGTCACTGTTTTTCTGTCACGAAAATGAAAAAAAATATCTGCAATTTTTGGTGAAAATGGTTCTAAAATGTTTTTTTTTAGGCCTGTCCAAAATGCCGCTAGTTCGGCATGATCGGAGTCATCGTTTTTGGTGACAAAAATAGAAATCTGCAATTTTTTGTGAACATGGTTTTAAAATGTTTTTTTAGGCCTGTCCAGAATGTCGCTAGTTCGACATAACCGGGGTCACTGTTTTTGTGTCACGAAAATGAAAAAAAAAAATCATTAATTTTTTGTGAAAATGGTTTTAAAATGTTTTTTTAGGCCTTTCCAGAACATCGCTTTTTCGGCATGATCGGAGTCATCGTTTTTAGGGACAAAATAGAAATCTGCAATTTTTTGTGAAAATGGTTTTACAAAATATTTTTTAGGCCTGTCCAGAATGTCGCTAGTTCGGCATGTCCTGGGTCACTGTTTTTGTGTCACGAAAATGAAAAAAAAATATCTGCAATTTTTTGTGAAAATGGTTTTAAAATGTTTTTTAGGCCTGTCCAAAATGTCGCTAGTTCGGCATGATCGGAATCATCGTTTTTGGTGACAAAAATAGAAATCTGCAATTTTTTGTGAACATGGTTTTAAAATGTTTTTTTAGGCCTGTCCAGAATGTCGCTAGTTCGGCATGTCCTGGGTCACTGTTTTTGTGTCACGAAAATGAAAAAAAAATATCTGCAATTTTTTGTGAAAATGGTTTTAAAATGTTTTTTAGGCCTGTCCAGAATGTCGATAGTTCGGCATGACCGGGGTCACTGTTTTTGTGTCGAAAAATGAAAAAAAAATATCTGCAATTTTTGGTGAAAATGGTTCTAAAATGTTTTTTTAGGCCTGTCCAAAATGTCGCTAGTTCGGCATGATCGGAGTCATCGTTTTTGGTGACAAAAATAGAAATCTGCAATTTTTTCTGAACATGGTTTTAAAATGTTTTTTTAGGCCTGTCCAGAATGTCGCTAGTTCGACATAACCGGGGTCACTGTTTTTGTGTCACGAAACTGAAAAAAAAAATCTGCAATTTTTTGTGAAAATGTTTTAAAACATTTTTTTAGGCCTGTCCAGAACATCGCTTTTTCGGCATGATCGGAGTCATCGTTTTTAGGGAAAAAATAGAAATCTGTAATTTTTTTTGAAAATGGTTCTAAAATGTTCTTTTTAGGCCTGTCCAAAATGTCGCTAGTTCGGCATGATCGGAGTCATCGTTTTTGGTGACAAAAATAGAAATCTGCAATTTTTTGTGAACATGGTTTTAAAATGTTTTTTTAGGCCTGTCCAGAATGTCGCTAGTTCGACATAACCGGGGTCACTGTTTTTGTGTCACGAAAATGAAAAAAAAAAATCATTAATTTTTTGTGAAAATGGTTTTAAAATGTTTTTTTAGGCCTTTCCAGAACATCGCTTTTTCGGCATGATCGGAGTCATCTTTTTAGGGACAAAATAGAAATCTGCAATTTTTTGTGAAAATGGTTTTACAAAATATTTTTTAGGACTGTCCAGAATGTCGCTAGTTCGGCATGTCCTGGGTCACTGTTTTTGTGTCACGAAAATGAAAAAAAAATATCTGCAATTTTTTGTGAAAATGGTTTTAAAATGTTTTTTTAGGCCTGTCCAGAATGTCGCTAGTTCGGCATGATCGGAGTCATCGTTTTTGGTGACAAAAATAGAAATCTGCAATTTTTAGTGAACATGGTTTTAATTTTTTTTTAGGCCTGTCCAGAATGTCGCTGTCACTGTTTTTGTGTCACGAAAATGAAAAAAAAATGTCTGCAATTTTTTGTGAAAATGGTTTTAAAATGTTTTTTAGGCCTGTCCAGAATGTCGATAGTTCGGCATGACCGGGGTCACTGTTTTTGTGTCGAAAAATGAAAAAAAAATATCTGCAATTTTGGTGAAAATGGTTCTAAAATGTTTTTTTAGGCCTGTCCAAAATGTCGCTAGTTCGGCATGATCGGAGTCATCGTTTTTGGTGACAAAAATAGAAATCTGCAATTTTTTCTGAACATGGTTTTAAAATGTTTTTTTAGGCCTGTCCAGAATGTCGCTAGTTCGACATAACCGGGGTCACTGTTTTTGTGTCACGAAACTGAAAAAAAAAATCTGCAATTTTTTGTGAAAATGTTTTAAAACATTTTTTTAGGCCTGTCCAGAACATCGCTTTTTCGGCATGATCGGAGTCATCGTTTTTAGGGAAAAAATAGAAATCTGTAATTTTTTTTGAAAATGGTTCTAAAATGTTCTTTTTAGGCCTGTCCAAAATGTCGCTAGTTCGGCATGATCGGAGTCATCGTTTTTGGTGACAAAAATAGAAATCTGCAATTTTTTGTGAACATGGTTTTAAAATGTTTTTTTAGGCCTGTCCAGAATGTCGCTAGTTCGACATAACCGGGGTCACTGTTTTTGTGTCACGAAAATGAAAAAAAAAATCATTAATTTTTTGTGAAAATGGTTTTAAAATGTTTTTTTAGGCCTTTCCAGAACATCGCTTTTTCGGCATGATCGGAGTCATCTTTTTAGGGACAAAATAGAAATCTGCAATTTTTTGTGAAAATGGTTTTACAAAATATTTTTTAGGACTGTCCAGAATGTCGCTAGTTCGGCATGTCCTGGGTCACTGTTTTTGTATAACCCTCCCGTTGTCCCGGCCGGGTCGGAGCGACCCGCCGGCTCGGCCACGCGTTAGGAGCCGTTCCCCCGCGTCCGGGCCGGGTCAGAGAGACCCCCCCCCCCCCCCCCCCCCCCCCTCCCCCTGGCTGGGCCACGCGTCAGCCCTCCCGTTGTCCAGGCCGGGGTCAGAGAGACCCCGGGGGAAGCGTCAGCAACGCGTATGTTATATCCCCCCCCCCCCCCTCTGCAGTTGTCAGGGCCGGGTCAGAGAGACCCCCGGGCCGGGCGCGCGTCAGCAACGCGTCGGCCACGGGTTAGGAGCCGTTCCACCCCGAGTCCAGGCCGGGTCAGAGAGACCCCGGGGGAAGCGTCAGCAACGCGTATGTCATATCCCCCCTCTGCAGTCGTCCGGGCCGGGTCAGAGAGACCCCCGGCTCGGCCACGCGTCGGCCCTCCCGTTGTCCAGGCCGGGTCAGAGAGACCCCCGGGGAAGCGTCAGCAACGCGTATGTCGTATCCCCCTCTGCAGTTGTCAGGGCCGGGTCAGAGAGACCCCGGGGGAAGCGTCAGCAACGCGTATGTCATATCCCCCCTCTGCAGTTGTCAGGGCCGGGTCAGAGAGACCCCCGGCTCGGGCGCGCGTCAGCAACGCGTATGTCGTAAACCCCTCTGCAGTTGTCAGGGCCGGGTCAGAGAGACCCCCCCGGCTCGGCCGCGCGTCAGCAACGCGTATGTCGTATCCCCCCCTGCAGTTGTCAGGGCCGGGTCAGAGCGACCCCCCGGCTCGGGCGCGCGTCAGCAACGCGTATGTCGTAACCCCCTCTGCAGTTGTCAGGGCCGGGTCAGAGAGACCCCCCCGGCTCGGCCGCGCGTCAGCAATGCGTATGTCGTAACCCCCTCTGCAGTTGTCAGGGCCGGGTCAGAGAGACCCCTCGGGCCGGGCGCGGCGCGTCAGCCTGCAGTCGGCCGGCCGTAGAGAGGCTACTAATATTGTCAGGAAGAAGAAGAAGAAGAAGAAGAAGAAGAAGAAGAAAAAGAGGAAGAAGAAGAAAAAGAAGACGAGGACGACGATGAGGACGATGGCGAGGAATACGACCCCGCCGAGCGCGAGGCCGCAGCCGGCGCCTCGACGCGGTCCCGATTTCAGCGCGGCTCAGGTCCTGGAACAGATAGCCTCCAGCGTCGACCGAGAAGACGAAGAAGACTTTTGCGGTTCCGAAGAGGAGGACGTGTCGGAAGACGAAGACGGCGAGGAATACGACCCCGAACGTGACGCGGACGACTCGGCCTTGCGGTCGCGCTCTTCTTCTTCTTCTTCTTCTTCTTCTTCGGAGGAGGAGGAGGAGGAAGAGCGAGAGGGAGAGCGAGACACGGCCGCCGCCCGAGAGCGAGACAGAGAGCCAGAGCCAGAGCGAGAGGACCCGGCGGCGGCGGCGGCGGCGGCGGCCGTCCGAGGCCGAAGGGAGACGTTGCTGTCAAAAAACGGCAAAATCAAATGGTCCTCCGCGGCCTATCGCGGCCCGGACCTGCCCCGCGCCGTCCGCCACCCCGGCCCCGCGGTGACGCCCGGCCCTACGGCCTACGCGGCGTCGCGCGCGCTCGACATCGAGTCCACCTTCCGGCTGTTTGTCACGCCGGCGATAGAAAGGATCGTCGTGGACATGACCAATCTGCAGGGGGTGAGAAAATACGGCGACGGCTGGCGACCCATGGACTCGGTCGACCTGCGCGCCTACCTAGGGCTGCTAATCCTAGCGGGCGTCTACAGGTCCCGGGGCGAGGCCGCGGCCAGCCTGTGGGACGCGGAGAGCGGCAGGACCGTGTTCCGAGCCACCATGCCGCTCAAGGTCTTTCACAAGTACTCGAGGCTGCTGCGATTCGACGACCGCCGGACGAGACCCGCGAGACTCGCCGCCGACAGACTGGCGGCCATAAGAGAGGTCTGGGACCTGTGGCAGGAGCGGCTGCCGGCCCTCTACAACCCGGGGTCCGACTTGACGGTGGACGAACAACTGGTCCCGTTCAGAGGTACCGCGTGCGTGCGTGCGTGTGTGTGTGTGGGGGTGTGCGTCTGTGCGTATCTGCTGTGAGTATCTGTGCGTATCTGTACGTACGTGTCCTATAGAGAGGTAGCGTCGGCGTGTAACGTAAACGCCGCGCGCCCCCACCAATGATGAGCCAGCGGTAGTATAGAGGGGTAGCGGCATCAGGAGCAGTAGCGTCATCGGCAGCAGTAGCATCGGCAGCATCGGCAGTAGCATCGGCAGCAGCGGCAGCACGACGCTGCTAATCTCCTTCCTCTCGACCCGGGGTCTGACTTGACGGTGGACCAACAACTGGTCCCGTTCAGAGGTACCGTCTGTGTATCTGTGTATCTGTGTATCTGTGTATCTGTGTAGTATAGAGAGGTAGCGTCAGCGGCAGCATCGGCGGCGTGTAACGTAGACGCCGCTCGCCCCCCCAATGATGAGCCAGCGGTAGTATAGAGGGGTAGCGTCAGCGTCATCATCATCATCATCATCAGCAGCAGCATCAGCATCAGCAGTAGCATCAGCAGCATGACGCCGCTCGATGAGCCAGCGGTAGTATAGAGAGTTAGCGTCAGCATCGGTGCCGCCGCCGCCGCCGCTAATCTCCTTCCTCTCCCTCTCCCGAAAGGGCGCTGTCCTTTCCGACAGTACATCCCCAGCAAGCCGGCCAAATACGGCATCAAGTCGTGGGTGGCCTGCGACGCCAAGTCCAGCTACGCTTGGAAGATGCAAGTCTACACCGGTAAGGCGGCCGGCGGAGCCCCCGAGAAGAACCAGGGCGCCCGCGTCGTCCTCGATCTCACGCAGGGGCTGCCCGCTGGTCACAACGTCACCTGCGACAACTTCTTCACCTCCTACGAACTCGGCCAGCGGCTCCTCGAGAGGAACCTCACCGTGGTCGGCACGGTGCGAAAGAACAAGCCCGAGCTCCCTCCCGCGCTGCTCCAGTCAAAGGGCAGACAGGTCTCGTCCTCCATGTTCGCCTTCACGCCCACCGCCACTCTGGTGTCCTACCTGGCAAAGAGAAATAAGAACGTGCTGCTCCTGAGCACGCTGCACACGGAGGCCGACGTCAGCGATCGCCGCGACCGGAAGCCGGCCCTCATCCTAGACTACAACCGCAACAAGGGCGGCGTGGACAACCTAGACAAGGTGGTCGGCACCTACAGCTGCAGACGGATGACTGCCCGCTGGCCCCTGGTCATCTTCCACAACATCCTCGACGTGTCCTCCTACAACGCCTTTGTCATATGGCGAGAGATCAAGCCCGACTGGATGCCTCGGAAGCGGAACAAGAGGAGGGTGTTCCTGGAGCAGCTGGGAAAGGCGCTGGTCAAGCCCTTGATACAAAGAAGGCAGCGTCTCCCCCGCACCGAAGCCGCGTCCGCGCTCGTCAAAGTCCTGCAGGGTGCCGACCGCGACGCCGCTCCTCCGCCGGCCCGGGAGCGCGCCGCCGGCCCGGACGCCGCCGCCCCGCTAGTGGCCAGCAAGAGGAAGAGGTGTCAGCTCTGCCCGCCCAAGAAGGACGCCAAGACACACACGGCGTGCTGCAGGTGTAAGAAATACATCTGCAAAGGCTGTTCGCACGCCTACTGTCACACTTGTGCCCTCTGGGCCTTTAGCCGAGACGGGACAGGGTGACCCGCCCGGGGACACGGGGAGTAGGCAGAATGGGAGGACAACGGGAGGGTTAAAAAAAATTTCACAAATAATTGCAGATTTTTTTTTCAGTTTCGTGACACAAAAACAGTGACCCCGGTTATGTCGAACTAGCGACATTCTGGACAGGCCTAAAAAAACATTTTAAAACCATGTTCACAAAAAATTGCAGATTTCTATTTTTGTCACCAAAAACGATGACTCCGATCATGCCGAACTAGCGACATTTTGGACAGGCCTAAAAAAACATTTTAGAACCATTTTCACCAAAAATTGCAGATATTTGTTTTACATTTTTCGACACAAAAACAGTGACCCCGGTCATGCCGAACTATCGACATTCTGGACAGGCCTAAAAAACATTTTAAAACCATTTTCACAAAAAATTGCAGATATTTTTTTTTCATTTTCGTGACACAAAAACAGTGACCCAGGACATGCCGAACTAGCGACATTCTGGACAGGCCTAAAAAAACATTTTAAAACCATTTTCACAAAAAATTGCAGATTTCTATTTTTGTCACCAAAAACGATGACTCCGATCATGCCGAACTAGCGACATTTTGGACAGGCCTAAAAAAAACATTTTAGAACCATTTTCAAAAAAAATTACAGATTTCTATTTTTTCCCTAAAAACGATGACTCCGATCATGCCGAAAAAGCGATGTTCTGGACAGGCCTAAAAAAATGTTTTAAAACATTTTCACAAAAAATTGCAGATTTTTTTTTTCAGTTTCGTGACACAAAAACAGTGACCCCGGTTATGTCGAACTAGCGACATTCTGGACAGGCCTAAAAAAACATTTTAAAACCATGTTCACAAAAAATTGCAGATTTCTATTTTTGTCACCAAAAACGATGACTCCGATCATGCCGAACTAGCGACATTTTGGACAGGCCTAAAAAAACATTTTAGAACCATTTTCACCAAAAATTGCAGATATTTTTTTTTCATTTTTCGACACAAAAACAGTGACCCCGGTCATGCCGAACTATCGACATTCTGGACAGGCCTAAAAAACATTTTAAAACCATTTTCACAAAAAATTGCAGATATTTTTTTTTCATTTTCGTGACACAAAAACAGTGACCCAGGACATGCCGAACTAGCGACATTCTGGACAGGCCTAAAAAAACATTTTAAAACCATGTTCACAAAAAATTGCAGATTTCTATTTTTGTCACCAAAAACGATGACTCCGATCATGCCGAACTAGCGACATTTTGGACAGGCCTAAAAAAAAACATTTTAGAACCATTTTCACCAAAAATTGCAGATATTTTTTTTCATTTTCGTGACAGAAAAACAGTGACCCCGGACATGCCAAACTAGCGACATTCTGGACAGGCCTAAAAAACATTTTAAAACCATTTTCACAAAAAATTGCAGATATTTTTTTTCATTTTCGTGACAGAAAAACAGTGACCCCGGACATGCCAAACTAGCGTCATTCTGGACAGGCCTAAAAAAACATTTTAAAACCATTTTCACAAAAAATTGCAGATTTCTATTTTTGTCACCAAAAACGATGACTCCGATCATGCCATACTAGCGACATTTTGGACAGGCCTAAAAAGAACATTTTAGAACCATTTTCAAAAAAAATTACAGATTTCTATTTTTTCCCTAAAAACGATGACTCCGATCATGCCGAACTAGCGACATTTTGGACAGGCCTAAAAAAAACATTTTAGAACCATTTTCACCAAAAATTGCAGATATTTTTTTTCATTTTCGTGACAGAAAAACAGTGACCCCGGACATGCCAAACTAGCGACATTCTGGACAGGCCTAAAAAACATTTTAAAACCATTTTCACAAAAAATTGCAGATATTTTTTTTCATTTTCGTGACAGAAAAACAGTGACCCCGGACATGCCAAACTAGCGTCATTCTGGACAGGCCTAAAAAAACATTTTAAAACCATTTTCACAAAAAATTGCAGATTTCTATTTTTGTCACCAAAAACGATGACTCCGATCATGCCGAACTAGCGACATTCTGGACAGGCCTAAAAAATATTTTGTAAAACCATTTTCACAAAAAATTGCAGATTTCTATTTTGTCCCTAAAAACGATGACTCCGATCATGCCGAAAAAGCGATGTTCTGGACAGGCCTAAAAAAACATTTTAAAACCATTTTCACAAAAAATTAATGATTTTTTTTTTTCATTTTCGTGACACAAAAACAGTGACCCCGGTTATGTCGAACTAGCGACATTCTGGACAGGCCTAAAAAAACATTTTAAAACCATGTTCACAAAAAATTGCAGATTTCTATTTTTGTCACCAAAAACGATGACTCCGATCATGCCGAACTAGCGACATTTTGGACAGGCCTAAAAAACATTTTAAAACCATTTTCACAAAAAATTGCAGATATTTTTTTTCATTTTCGTGACACAAAAACAGTGACCCCGGACATGCCAAACTAGCGTCATTCTGGACAGGCCTAAAAAAACATTTTAAAACCATTTTCACAAAAAATTGCAGATTTCTATTTTTGTCACCAAAAACGATGACTCCGATCATGCCGAACTATCGACATTCTGGACAGGCCTAAAAAACATTTTAAAACCATTTTCACAAAAAATTGCAGATATTTTTTTTTCATTTTCGTGACACAAAACAGTGACCCAGGACATGCCGAACTAGCGACATTCTGGACAGGCCTAAAAAAAACATTTTGAAACCATGTTCACAAAAAATTGCAGATTTCTATTTTTGTCACCAAAAACGATGACTCCGATCATGCCGAACTAGCGACATTTTGGACAGGCCTAAAAAATCATTTTAAAACCATGTTCACAAAAAATTGCAGATTTCTATTTTTGTCACCAAAAACGATGACTCCGATCATGCCGAACTAGCGACATTTTGGACAGGCCTAAAAAACATTTTAAAACCATTTTCACAAAAAATTGCAGATATTTTTTTTTCATTTTCGTGACACAAAAACAGTGACCCAGGACATGCCGAACTAGCGACATTCTGGACAGGCCTAAAAAAACATTTTAAAACCATGTTCACAAAAAATTGCAGATTTCTATTTTTGTCACCAAAAACGATGACTCCGATCATGCCGAACTAGCGACATTTTGGACAGGCCTAAAAAACATTTTAAAACCATTTTCACAAAAAATTGCAGATATTTTTTTTCATTTTCGTGACACAAAAACAGTGACCCCGGACATGCCAAACTAGCGTCATTCTGGACAGGCCTAAAAAAACATTTTAAAACCATGTTCACAAAAAATTGCAGATTTCTATTTTTGTCACCAAAAACGATGACTCCGATCATGCCGAACTAGCGACATTTTGGACAGGCCTAAAAAGAACATTTTAGAACCATTTTCAAAAAAAATTACAGATTTCTACTTTTTCCCTAAAAACGATGACTCCGATCATGCCGAAAAAGCGATGTTCTGGACAGGCCTAAAAAAATGTTTTAAAACATTTTCACAAAAAATTGCAGATTTTTTTTTTCAGTTTCGTGACACAAAAACAGTGACCCCGGTTATGTCGAACTAGCGACATTCTGGACAGGCCTAAAAAAACATTTTAAAACCATGTTCACAAAAAATTGCAGATTTCTATTTTTGTCACCAAAAACGATGACTCCGATCATGCCGAACTAGCGACATTTTGGACAGGCCTAAAAAAACATTTTAGAACCATTTTCACCAAAAATTGCAGATATTTTTTTTTCATTTTTCGACACAAAAACAGTGACCCCGGTCATGCCGAACTATCGACATTCTGGACAGGCCTAAAAAACATTTTAAAACCATTTTCACAAAAAATTGCAGATATTTTTTTTTCATTTTCGTGACACAAAAACAGTGACCCAGGACATGCCGAACTAGCGACATTCTGGACAGGCCTAAAAAAACATTTTAAAACCATGTTCACAAAAAATTGCAGATTTCTATTTTTGTCACCAAAAACGATGACTCCGATCATGCCGAACTAGCGACATTTTGGACAGGCCTAAAAAAAAACATTTTAGAACCATTTTCACCAAAAATTGCAGATATTTTTTTTCATTTTCGTGACAGAAAAACAGTGACCCCGGACATGCCAAACTAGCGACATTCTGGACAGGCCTAAAAAACATTTTAAAACCATTTTCACAAAAAATTGCAGATATTTTTTTTCATTTTCGTGACAGAAAAACAGTGACCCCGGACATGCCAAACTAGCGTCATTCTGGACAGGCCTAAAAAAACATTTTAAAACCATTTTCACAAAAAATTGCAGATTTCTATTTTTGTCACCAAAAACGATGACTCCGATCATGCCGAACTAGCGACATTTTGGACAGGCCTAAAAAGAACATTTTAGAACCATTTTCAAAAAAAATTACAGATTTCTATTTTTTCCCTAAAAACGATGACTCCGATCATGCCGAAAAAGCGATGTTCTGGACAGGCCTAAAAAAATGTTTTAAAACATTTTCACAAAAAATTGCAGATTTTTTTTCTTCAGTTTCGTGACACAAAAACAGTGACCCCGGTTATGTCGAACTAGCGACATTCTGGACAGGCCTAAAAAAACATTTTAAAACCATGTTCACAAAAAATTGCAGATTTCTATTTTTGTCACCAAAAACGATGACTCCGATCATGCCGAACTAGCGACATTCTGGACAGGCCTAAAAAATATTTTGTAAAACCATTTTCACAAAAAATTGCAGATTTCTATTTTGTCCCTAAAAACGATGACTCCGATCATGCCGAAAAAGCGATGTTCTGGACAGGCCTAAAAAAACATTTTAAAACCATTTTCACAAAAAATTAATGATTTTTTTTTTTCATTTTCGTGACACAAAAACAGTGACCCCGGTTATGTCGAACTAGCGACATTCTGGACAGGCCTAAAAAAACATTTTAAAACCATGTTCACAAAAAATTGCAGATTTCTATTTTTGTCACCAAAAACGATGACTCCGATCATGCCGAACTAGCGACATTCTGGACAGGCCTAAAAAATATTTTGTAAAACCATTTTCACAAAAAATTGCAGATTTCTATTTTGTCCCTAAAAACGATGACTCCGATCATGCCGAAAAAGCGATGTTCTGGACAGGCCTAAAAAAACATTTTAAAACCATTTTCACAAAAAATTAATGATTTTTTTTTTTCATTTTCGTGACACAAAAACAGTGACCCCGGTTATGTCGAACTAGCGACATTCTGGACAGGCCTAAAAAAACATTTTAAAACCATGTTCACAAAAAATTGCAGATTTCTATTTTTGTCACCAAAAACGATGACTCCGATCATGCCGAACTAGCGACATTTTGGACAGGCCTAAAAAACATTTTAAAACCATTTTCACAAAAAATTGCAGATATTTTTTTTCATTTTCGTGACACAAAAACAGTGACCCCGGACATGCCAAACTAGCGTCATTCTGGACAGGCCTAAAAAAACATTTTAAAACCATGTTCACAAAAAATTGCAGATTTCTATTTTTGTCACCAAAAACGATGACTCCGATCATGCCGAACTAGCGACATTTTGGACAGGCCTAAAAAGAACATTTTAGAACCATTTTCAAAAAAAATTACAGATTTCTACTTTTTCCCTAAAAACGATGACTCCGATCATGCCGAAAAAGCGATGTTCTGGACAGGCCTAAAAAAATGTTTTAAAACATTTTCACAAAAAATTGCAGAATTTTTTTTTCAGTTTCGTGACACAAAAACAGTGACCCCGGTTATGTCGAACTAGCGACATTCTGGACAGGCCTAAAAAAACATTTTAAAACCATGTTCACAAAAAATTGCAGATTTCTATTTTTGTCACCAAAAACGATGACTCCGATCATGCCGAACTATCGACATTCTGGACAGGCCTAAAAAACATTTTAAAACCATTTTCACAAAAAATTGCAGATATTTTTTTTTCATTTTCGTGACACAAAAACAGTGACCCAGGACATGCCGAACTAGCGACATTCTGGACAGGCCTAAAAAAACATTTTAAAACCATGTTCACAAAAAATTGCAGATTTCTATTTTTGTCACCAAAAACGATGACTCCGATCATGCCGAACTAGCGACATTTTGGACAGGCCTAAAAAACATTTTAAACCATTTTCACAAAAAATTGCAGATATTTTTTTTCATTTTCGTGACACAAAAACAGTGACCCCGGACATGCCAAACTAGCGTCATTCTGGACAGGCCTAAAAAAACATTTTAAAACCATGTTCACAAAAAATTGCAGATTTCTATTTTTGTCACCAAAAACGATGACTCCGATCATGCCGAACTAGCGACATTTTGGACAGGCCTAAAAAGAACATTTTAGAACCATTTTCAAAAAAAATTACAGATTTCTACTTTTTCCCTAAAAACGATGACTCCGATCATGCCGAAAAAGCGATGTTCTGGACAGGCCTAAAAAAATGTTTTAAAACATTTTCACAAAAAATTGCAGATTTTTTTTTTCAGTTTCGTGACACAAAAACAGTGACCCCGGTTATGTCGAACTAGCGACATTCTGGACAGGCCTAAAAAAACATTTTAAAACCATGTTCACAAAAAATTGCAGATTTCTATTTTTGTCACCAAAAACGATGACTCCGATCATGCCGAACTAGCGACATTTTGGACAGGCCTAAAAAAACATTTTAGAACCATTTTCACCAAAAATTGCAGATATTTTTTTTTCATTTTTCGACACAAAAACAGTGACCCCGGTCATGCCGAACTATCGACATTCTGGACAGGCCTAAAAAACATTTTAAAACCATTTTCACAAAAAATTGCAGATTTTTTTTTTTCATTTTCGTGACACAAAAACAGTGACCCAGGACATGCCGAACTAGCGACATTCTGGACAGGCCTAAAAAAACATTTTAAAACCATGTTCACAAAAAATTGCAGATTTCTATTTTTGTCACCAAAAACGATGACTCCGATCATGCCGAACTAGCGACATTTTGGACAGGCCTAAAAAAAACATTTTAGAACCATTTTCACCAAAAATTGCAGATATTTTTTTTCATTTTCGTGACAGAAAAACAGTGACCCCGGACATGCCAAACTAGCGACATTCTGGACAGGCCTAAAAAACATTTTAAAACCATTTTCACAAAAAATTGCAGATATT
>NW_021822553.1:0-23360 GCF_901001165.1 Salmo trutta
AGGCTAACTCCATCAAAAAGTATGGATGAAAACATAAAGAGTGAGTTGTGTTAATAAAAAGAGGTGAGAACGGATACAGGAAACCCCCAGATGTGTGTAGAGCTTCTGTAAGCCCTACGGAGATGTTTGGTTACATGTTGGTCAGGACACCACTACAGATGTGTTGTTAGACACCTACAGTATTTAGAACAACTGGAATCTCTGTGTCCTTAAAACACAAAGTCGTAGGAGACCTTGACATGTTCTAGGCTAATTATACCCAGTTACACTGGGGCCCTCTGGGAGCCCTGTGGGAACCCCAGGTGGCCCTGAACAGCTGTACCTGGTAATTACCTTCACTGCTTTTATCCTCTTTTCATCTTCTCCCCGTCCTTTTATCTCTCTCTCTCTCTCTCTCTCTCTCTCTCTTCTGTCCCTCCCTCTGGTACTCTATGTTAATCCCTATCAACGGAGAATAGTTCCATCAAACAGGAACAAGGGAGGGTCCTGTCAGGTGACGCCACTAAAGAAGGAGGGGTAGGAACTGAAAGGGTAGGTAGGAACCATTAAGCCATATTCCCATGTTCCCTCATGGTTAATGGAACAAGGTGTTCCGACTAATGACAAACGAAGTGACTCTGTAGAATCGCTAGAGATCACTGGACTCCTTTGTCCTCACTCTCTCATCCCCAGTAAGCAGAATATATGTAAAAATGCAGAGCTGCTTTTTTTTTTTTTTGAGGAGATGCGTCCCCGTGTGCTCGGCATATGTGACTTGGGGGCATATTGGAGTTGGGACAACGGTCGCTCGTTCCCCGTCACCTCAAACAAGGTGATGTGATAATGCCATGCACTGGTGCTGCCTTGTTAAAAGTCAGATTTTGATGTGATCCACTTTCAACTAGCTTGTTATGTTTTTCTGCATCTCTACAGCATGCTGCTGGATTAGCATACTGCTGGCTAAAAACTACTGTCGTCCTTCTAGAAAGACACAGAATACTGATAGAGGATATTGATATGCTGATATGTACTCAATGAGGCCACAGCTATGAATAATTCTAGGTGTGAAAACATAACATTATTGTAGACATGAAAATGAAAAGAGAATCAATGGTAAAAAGCAATACTGACAAAACAATTAAAATGTTTACAAGTAATGTTAAGCTCTGTTTTATTACGTACAGGTACCATTTTCAGTCCTCTAAACAGTGTTGGCGTGATACTCTGAAAATATAGTCAATAATTACTAAATATTTATATTACACGTTTATATTATCCTACAATAATAAAGCTTTAAACAACAAAAACGGTCCTCTTTTGTGCTCTCTCTCTCTCTCTCTCTCGCTCTCTCTCTCTCTCTCTCTGTCTCTTTCTCAATTCAATTCAATTCAAGGGGCTTTATTGGCATGGGAAATATATGTTAACATTCCCAAAGCAAGTGAGTTAGATAATATACAAAAGTGAAATAAACAATAAAAATGAACAGTAAACATTCTCTCTGTCTCTCCCTCCCTCTCTCTCTCTCTCTCCCCCCCTCTCTCTCTCCCCCCCTCTCTCTCTCCCCCCCTCTCTCTCCCTCCCCTCTCTCTCTTGCCCCCCCCCTCTCTCTCCTCTGTAATGTATCTATATCATGTATCAAAGTGGGGCTGTCCCATCCCATCCTAAAGTGACCACAGAGATGTCCTGAGGCACACTGCACCACTGGGACATATTACCCCAGTGTGAAGCCCTGGGGCGTTAAGTTATACCCCCACCACTACCCTCCCTGGACAATATGGAGCCAATCAGGCCTTCGCACTGCTGACTGCTTTATTAAGACCAATCCTCGTCGTGTCTGACTGGCTGATACCCATAGCCTCTACTAACCTCTATCACTGACAGCCTCTACTGTCCTCTATCACTGACAGCCTCTACTAGTCCACTGTCTGATACCCATAGCCTCTACTGTCCTCTATCACTGACAGCCTCTACTAGTCCACTGTCTGATACCCATAGCCTCTACTGTCCTCTATCACTGACAGCCTCTACTAGTCCACTGTCTGATACCCATAGCCTCTACTGTCCTCTATCACTGACAGCCTCTACTAGTCCACTGTCTGATGCCCATAGCCTCTACTGTCCTCTATCACTGACAGCCTCTACTAGTCCACTGTCTGATACCCATAGCCTCTACTGTCCTCTATCACTGACAGCCTCTAGTAGTCCACTGTCTGATACCCATAGCCTCTACTGTCCTCTATCACTGACAGCCTCTACTAGTCCACTGCCTGATACCCATAGCCTCTACTGTCCTCTATCACTGACAGCCTCTACTGTCCTCTATCACTGACAGCCTCTACTAGTCCACTGTCTGATGCCCATAGCCTCTACTAACCTCTATCACTGACAGCCTCTACTGTCCTCTATCACTGACAGCCTCTAGTACCTGTAGCCTACCACTGTAGTCCCCCTATAGTCTACAGCCCTATACTGGTCCCCTGTCTCCCATCCATCTATAGCCTACCACTGTAGTCCCCCCATAGTCTACAGCCCTATACTGGTCCCCTGTCTCCCATCCATCTATAGCCTACCACTGTAGTCCCCCTATAGTCTACAGCCCTATACTGGTCCCCTGTCTCCCATCCATCTATAGCCTACCACTGTAGTCCCCCTATAGTCTACAGCCCTATACTGGTCCCCTGTCTCCCATCCATCTATAGCCTACCACTGTAGTCCCCCCATAGCCTACTGGTCCCCTGTCTGCCGACAACAGTATTGTACTGGTCCCCTGTCTCCCATTAACCTATAATTTCCTAACGTTGCTATGGGCACAGCCAAACAATGGAAGTGATGTATTCGACTTCCTCTTTACTTCCCTACTGAAGCCCTCCGGTGGCAAACAGAGTAAAACATGTAAACATCTAAATGTACAGAGAGTAAAAGTTAAGTAAACAAGTATAGGTTTAGTGTCATTTAATGTCATGTAGATGTATTTCATTCAAGTTCCCTAATATTAACTAGACTTACTAGTAGGCTGCCATACGTGAAGGGCACTTTTTGGCATTTGCTGTATGATTGATGAGAATCTCCATATTGCAAATGTACGGTCCCTTACTAGACGTCCGTGAATGTTTCTACTAAACTCGCCGACGGCGGCGGGCCGTGCACCGGGGCCAGATCTTCCGGGAAGTCATCGAACAAAGACTCTCGGACATTCAGTTTCCGTTTTATAACATTTTCAAATGTTGGTCATTTTTCCGCTGTCCTGGTAAATTCCATTAGATGGCGAATGGAATCTTATTGCAAATTTACAAAACATCACCAATCACGACATGGCCATTTCTCCTAAACGGAAAAGACTTCGAAGACGAAACTTGGTGAGCATAGGTTTGGACTAATGGGCTGTTAGCCCAGAAACAAGATGGCATCGAGGCCTCAATGCTTTTTGAGTTAAGGTCATTTTTCTGCTATTAAAGGTCAAAAACGAAAATA
Organism: Salmo trutta; assembly: GCF_901001165.1. Classification (NCBI taxonomy): domain Eukaryota; kingdom Metazoa; phylum Chordata; class Actinopteri; order Salmoniformes; family Salmonidae; genus Salmo; species Salmo trutta. The sequence goes on from NW_021822553.1 coordinate 3,451, forward strand.
GAGCGCTAATTTGACCGCCTCACGTCAAAGTACATGAACCTACGGTGTCAGGAAAAAAAGAACCAGACATTTATCTATCGTAATTTACGAGAAATCGTACATTGTACAATTGGTGACGGTCAAAGAAATGTGTTTTTCCCCCAAAAGTTACAGATTCAGTTGCGGCGTGTTCAGACGAATCCGTTAAGGTGGGTTTTGGAGCTCTACGTGATTTCTGTCATTTTCTGTCATTTTCTGAAATAAAACACACTCATTCAACCCTCTGTAAATAAGTCAGTTCTTAACGTAAAGACTTAAAACTCAATATTCTGTAAGAGCCTACCCCAAGGAGGATATGTGTTCCCTTTCAGCTTCCTGTGTCAACTTAAAGTGCCTTAACCTGTTAGGGTATAGGGGGCAGTATTTTCACGGCTGGATAAAAAAATGTACCCGATTTAATCTGGTTACTAATCCTACCCAGTAACTACAATATGCATATACTTATTATATATGGATAGAAAACACCCTAAAGTTTCAAAAACTGTTTGAATGGTGTCTGTGAGTATAACAGAACTCATTTGGCAGGCAAAACCCTGAGACAGATTCTGACAGGAAGTGGATCCCTGATGTGTTGAATTGACTTTAAGCATATACCATTGAAAAACAAAGGGGGTGAGGAATGTTTTGGCACTTCCTATTGCTTCCACAAGATGTCCCCAGCCTTTACAAAGTGTTTTGAGTCTTCTACAGTGAGATCTGACTGAAGAAGAGCTTTGGAACGGCGATGGCCCATTAGACACCTGGCGTGCGAGTTGATGGTGGGTACTCTCATTCCGAAACGTTTTAAAAGAGAACCCAATGGTCCGCCTTGAATTTTATTCATGTTCTGGTTAAAAAAGGCCCTAATGATTTATGCGATACAACGTTTGACATGTTTGAACGAACGTAAATATATTTTTTCCGTTCGTGATGTGAAGTGAAGTCCGGCTGGCTTAGATCATGTGCTACAACACGGAGGTTTTTGGACATAAATGATGAGCTTTTTTGAACAAAACTACATTCGTTATGGACCTGGGATTCTTTGGAAGTGACATCTGATGAAGAGAATCAAAGGTAATGGATTATTTACATAGTATTTTCGATTTTAGATCTCTCCAACATGGCGGTTAGTCTGTATCGCAATGCGTATTTTTCTGGCGCAGTGCTCAGATTATTGCAAAGTGTGATTTCCCAGTAAGGTTAATTTTAAATCTGGCAAGTCCATTGCGTTCAAGAGATGTAAATCTATAATTCTTTGAATGACAATATAATATTTTACCAATGTTTTCTAATATTAATTAATTATTTTGTTGTCATGACTTGACTGCCGGTATTGGAGGGAAACGATTTCCTGAACATCAACGCCATAGTAAAACACTGTTTTTAGAAATAAATATGAACTTGATAGAACTAAAAATGCATGCATTGTCTAACATAATGTCCTAGGAGTGTCATCTGATGGAGATTGTAAAAGGTTAGTGCATCATTTTAGCTGATTTTATGGTTTTGGTGACGCCTGTCTTTGAATCGACAATACACTACACACAGCTATTGTCAATGTACTCTCCTAACATAACCTAACTTTATGCTTTCCCCGTAAAACCTTTTTGAAATCGGAAAACGTGGTTAGATTAAGGAGATGTTTATCTTTCAAAGGCTGTAAGTTAGTTGTATGTTTGAGAAATTTGAATTTTGACATTTATTTGGTTTCAAATTTGCCGCTCTTGAAATGCACCTGCTGTTGATAGGGTGCGCCACGGGTGGCACGCTAACGTCCCACATAGCCCCAAGAAGTTAAAATGGGGTCATAGGGGCTGTTTCGAAAAGTTAAAATGGTCAGATAATTTCAAAACTTCATATGTGTGATTAGGCAACCCTCATGAACTTTAAATCAGTCATTTCTCCCAACAGATGTCAAAGAAAATATCTCTCTCTCTCTCTCACACACACACACACACACACACACACACACACACACACACACACACACACACACACACACACACACACAGCAAGGATGGAGTGACACAGTGCAGGGCTTAATTTTATGGCTGGGTGGCAGTATTGAGAAGCTTGGATGAATAAGGTGCCCAGAGTAAACTGCCTGCTACTCAGGCCCAGAAGCTAAGATATGCATATTATTAGTAGATTTGGATAGAAAACACTCTGAAGTTTCTAAAACTGTTTGAATGATGTCTGTGAGTATAACAGAACTCATATGGCAGGCAAAAACCTGAGAAAAAATCCAACCAGGAAGTGGGAAATCTGAGGTTTGTAGTTTTTCAAGTCTTGGCCTATCCAATATACAGTGTCTGTGGGGTCATATTGCACTTCCTAAGGCTTCCACTAGATGTCAACAGTCTTTAGAACCTTGTTTGAGGCTTCTATTGTGAAGTGGAGGAGAATAAGAGCTGATTGAGTGAGGGGTCTGCCAGCAGCGCACCCGCGAGAGGTAGCTGAGTTCCGTTGCATTTCTAAAGACAAGGGAATTCTCCGGTTGAAACCTTACTGAAGATTTATGATAAAAACATCCTAAAGATTGATTCTATACATCACTTGACATGTTTCTACGAACTGTAATGGAATTTTTTGAGTTTTCGTCTGGCCTGCGCATCGTGAATTTGGATTTGTGAACTGAAGGCGCGAACAAAAAAGGAGGTATTTGGACATAAAGGATGGACTTTATCGAACAAAACAAACATTTATTGTGGAACTGGGATACCTGGGAGTGCATTCTGATGAAGATCATCAAAGGTAAGTGAATATTTATAATGCTATTTCTGACTTCTGTTGACTCCAACATGGCGGACATATGTATGGCTTGTTTTTGTGTCTGAGCGCCGCACTCAGATTATTGCATGGTGTGCTTTTTTGGTTAAGATTTTTTGAAATCTGACACAGCGGTTGTATTAAGGAGACGTTTATCTAAAGTTCCATGCATAAAACTTGTATTTTCATGAACATTTACGATGAGTATTTCTGTAAATTGATGTGGCTCTCTGCAAAATCACCGAATGTTTTGGAAGCAAAACATTACTGAATGTAACACGCCAATGTAAACTGAGATTTTTGGATATAAATATAAACTTTATCGAACAAAACATACATGTATTGTGTAACATGACGTCCTATGAGTGTCATCTGATGAAGATCATCAAAGGTTAGTGATTCATTTTATCTCTATTTCTGCTTTTTGTGACTCCTCTCTTTGGCTGTAAAAATGGCTGTGTTTTTCTGTGACTAGGCGCTGACCTAACATAATCAATTGATGTGCTTTCGCTGTAAAGCCTTTTTGAAATCGGACATGGTGGTGGGATTAACAACAAGTTTATCTTTAAAATGGTGTAAAATACTTGTATGTTTGAGGAATTTTAATTATGAGATTTCTGTTGTTTGAATTTGGCGCCCTGCACTTTCACTGACTGTTGTCATATCGATCCCGTTAACGGGATTCCAGCCATAAGAAGTTAAAGACACACAGAGCCTGCAATGGCATTACCATAATCTCTAGGTTGTGCCGAGTTCAACGAGACACCCCGCTTGACCGTAGCTCGCTCGGTCTGAGCACAGCAACCGTGAAAAAAAGAAGGTCCAAAATGAAGCCTGGCCCTAAATTTCAGGTGCTTTTGGGTGACAGCGGGAGAACCATTAGGGTTAGAAGCACAATTCAACCTCAGGAACGTTCCTGAGGTCCTCCCGATCTGTGTAAGCCTAATCTTGACCATGTGGCATTAACCCTTAACAGTGAAAAGAAGGTGTTTACATCAAACAGTTTGCAATGACTTCTCTCACCATAGGAATACATTGCCTGCTCCCATAAATTCAACCTGAGCCTATGTGGGTTATGAATGCCTTATGAACCTGTCTTCGATGAAAACTCATCAGGCCACTATGTGGTCTACCTGTGTTGGTTCTAAGCTTCCTGGAGCAACCGGAAGTGGTTAAATTCACCCTAAAGGTGTTTCGATGTACCAAACCTGCTGTTTGTGAAAATCACTGCATTCAACCCTGTGTAAATCAGTCAATTCTTAATGTAAAGTCTTTAAACTCAGGATTCTGTAAAAGCCTACCCCAATGAGGATATGTGTTTACTTTAAGCTTCCTGTGCCAACCGGAAGTGCCTTTAATTGGGGTCACAGTTTTGAAAGGTTAAAAAAGTCAGATCTTTCCAAAACTTCATATGTGTGATTAGGCAACCCTCATAAACTGTAAATCAGTCATTTCTCCCATCAGATTTCCAAGAAAAACTCTCTCACACACACACACACACACACACAGCAAGGATGGAGTGACACAGTGTGGGGCTTAGAGACACACAGAGCCTGCAATACTTACCTTTGTTCGAACTATCAAAGAACCGTCAGACCTAGAGCTCTGAAACTTTAGAAACCTGTTCTAGAGCTGAAGTTGATAGTGCACGGTGAGTTATATGGCTCTAGAAGGTTCTCAGACCGAGAAACAGCCTGGTACATTTGCAATAACTTCAATTCATTTTGACCATCACAAAAATTACGACATTTACAAAAGTCAGAGAGTCGTAAGACTATGTGCATTGAAACCGCCTCGACCCATTGAGATGGACCCTAACGTTTCTGTCCGATAGCTCAATCAAGGACCCCGTAGCAACGCCCTGAAAATGTGGATTTTCAGCACCAATTAAGGTCGCTGCTCGGGCTCCAAATGACCTATCGAGCCGAAACTTGGGATTCGGGGTTGCCTCAGCTAGGCCTACACATATTGGTGTACTGGACCCACAGCTAGAACGTAACTACGTGTTTTATGTTTTTATTATGGTTTAAACAGATGGCGCTGTGAATTGTGGGCCTGCTCTGAAATATGTGATAGTTGGCTTCTAAACGAGTTGGAAAAAGTGGGTGTGGTGTCAGTTTGTATCAGTTTGGTGTCAGAATGATATCTAATTGACTGATGGATGGTGACTTGCTGGCTGACTTTTGTCCATTTACAATATGTTTAAACAGTGATAGACCATCACCAAATTGACATTCTGAAATCAACACCAAAGAGTGATGGAGAGGAACCAGAACCACTGCCCGGCCATCCCGAGTTCATCGGGCCAGTCAATGTCACATTCCTGCAGTATGTCAAATTGGTGATGGCAAATGCCCATTGAAACATATTGCAAATGGACAGCCGTGCGCCTGGTGATTGGAACGGGTTTTTAATGCCTTTAGGGGGTGCAAGGGGTCCATGGTTGGTTAGGGAGCACCCCCCACCCGTGCCCATTTTTCAAAAAATCGTTACCTTCTCTAGGCTTGGGGGCGCTATTTTCACATCCGGATGAAAAGTGTGCCCAAAGTAAACTGCCTGCTACTCAGGCCCAGAAGCTAGGATATGCATATAATTGGTAGATTTTGATAGAAAACACTCTAAAGTTTCTAAAACTGTTTGAATAATGTCTGAGTATAACAGAACTGATTTGGGAAGTGTAACCCCGAGCACAATCCATCCAGGAAATATTTTGTTTTTGAGGGCAATCTGTTTTCCATTCGATTTCTATGGTAAGCCCGTTTTAATAGAAAAATGTTTTTTTATATGAAACACGCCAAATAAGTGGACATTTTGGATATATAACGACAGAATTAATTGAACAAAAGGACCATTTGTGATGTTTATGGGACATATTGGAGTGCCAACAGAAGAAGTTCTTCAAAGGTAAGGCATGAATTAAATCATTATTTCTGACTTTTCTGTTGCGCCTGGCGGGATGAAATATGATTGTCTGTGTTTGTTTGATGGGGTGCTGTCCTCAGATAATAGCATGGTTTGCTTTCGCCGTAAAGCCTTTTTGAAATCTGATTAGATTAACAAGAAGTTCAGCTTTAATTTGGTGTATTGCACTTGTGAATATATGAAAGTTAAATATTTTTAATAATGTTTTTTGAATTTGGCGCTCTGCCATTTCACCAGATGTTTGTCAAATCGATACCGTTAACGGGATTTGAGCCATATGAAGTTAAAAAATGTCTCATGTCACCATCGAGCGATGGAGAGGAACCACTATTACTGCCCAGCCATCCCGAGTTAACCTCTTATGGCTAGGGGGCAGTATTTTCACGGCTGGATAAAAAACATACCCGATTTAATCTGATTATTAGTCCTGCCCAGAAACTAGAATATGCATATAATTATTAGCTTTGGATAGAAAACACTCCAAAGTTTCTAAAACTGTTTGAAAGGTGTCTGTGAGTATAACAGAACTCATTTGGCAGGCCAAAACCTGAGAAGATTCTGTTCAGGAAGTACCCTGTCTGACCATTTCTTCCCCTTGTTGATTCTCTCTATCTATTACAAGGGATCTCTGCTGTTACGTGACACTTCCCACGTCTCCAATGGGCTCTCAGAGCCCGGGAAAAACCTGAATGACGTAATTCAAAGCCCTGGCTGAAACACACGAGTGCTTTTGCTAAGTGGTCTATCAGCAGACAAAAGACTTAGGCGCGTGACCTGCCCGCCCCCGCCTTTCTGTTTTTCCCTCTATTTACAGACAGGCAGATTCCCGGTCGGAATATTATCGCTTTTCTACGAGATAAATTGCATAAAAATTGATTTTAAACAGCGGTTGACATGCTTCGAAGTACGGTAATGGAATATTTAGAATTTTTTTGTCACATTATGTGCCATGCGCACGACCGTGATTTACCATTCTGATAGTGTCTAGAACTCACGAACAAAACGTCGCTGATGGAACATAACGATGGATTATTTGGGACCAAACCTACATTTGTTATTGAAGTAGAAGTCCTGGGAGTGCATTCTGACGAAGAACAGGAAAGGTAAGACCATTTTTCTTATAGGAAATATGATTTTGGTGAAGGCTAAACTGGGTGGGTGTCTAAATAGCTAGCCCGTGATGGCTGGGCTATGTACTTAGAATATTGCAAAATGTGCTTCATCCGAAAAACTATTTTAAAATCGGACATATCGAGTGCATAGAGGAGTTCTGTATCTATAATTCTTAAAATAATTGTTATGCTTTTTGTGAACGTTTATCGTGAGTAATTTAGTAAATTGTTAGTAAATTCCCCGGAAGTTTGCGGGGGTATGCTAGTTCTGAACGTCACATGCTAATGTAAAAAGCTGTTTTTTGATATAAATATGAACTTGATTGAACAGACATGCATGTATTGTATAACATAATGTCCTAGGTGTGTCATCTGATGAAGATCATCAAAGGTTAGTGCTGCATTTAGCTGTGGTTTGGGTTTATGTGACATTATATGCTAGCTTGAAAAATGGGTGTCTGATTATTTCTGGCTGGGTACTCTGCTGACATAATCTAATGTTTTGCTTTCGCTGTAAAGCCTTTTTGAAATCGGACAGTGTGGTTAGATTAATGAGAGTCTTGTCTCTAAATAGCTGTAAAATAGTCATATGTTTGAAAAATGGAAGTTTTCGGATTTTAGAGGAATTTGTATTTCGCGCCACGCCCATCATTGGATATTGGAGCAGACGTTCCGCTAGCGGAACATCTAGATGTAAGTTAATCGGGCCCATCAATTTTGTATTTCTGCAGTATTTTTGAGCATGTCACATTCGTGATGGTAAATGCCCATTGAAACATATTGCAAGTTGACAGCTGTGCGCCCGGTGATTGGAATGGGTTACCAAGAGCACATTTTTAAAATGTTTTTTAATGCCTTTAGGGGGGTGCAAGGGGTCCACGGTTGGGTAGTGAGCACCCCCCACCCGTGCCCATCCAATAGGGGTGGTCATTTTGGATGTTTTTCAAAAAAAAAATAAAAAACAATAGAGTCCAACTTCTCCATCATCATAAATGACAAATAGACCATGTAGGTTGATTCATGGCTTAACATAGTGCTATGTATCATTTGGGCAGTATAAATGTCATTTGGACATGGTTCTGACTTTTGGGTTTGGAACCGACTTCCTATGATCGTACATGGCAAATGGACATAACATCCTGATTTAGCACTTTCAATGCTTTCATATTGCATTTGGACATTTCTTATGGCATTTGGCCACGGTTCACTGACTTTTGACTTTGACTTTTGACTTCCTATGATATCATATTGCAAATGGACATACCATCCTGATTTGGCACTTTCACTACTTTCATATTGCATTTGGACATTTCTTATGGCATTTGGCAATGGTTCACTGACTTTTGACTTCGACTTTTGACTTCCTATGAAATCATATTGCAAATGTACAAAACATCCTGATTTGGCACTTTCAATATTTTCATATTGCATTTGGACATTTCTTACGGCATTTGGCAAAAGTTCACTGACTTTTGACTTCGACTTTTGACTTCCTATGAAATCATATTGCAAATACACAAAACATATGCCTTATGGACAAAAAAAAATATGACAATAAAATATGACAAAAGTATGTTCATACAGTTCTTATACATGTATAACTGACAAAAAAATCTAAAGAATTTCGAAAAATGGTCCAGAAAGTACTTTTTTAAGGGGGTGATAAGTTTTAGATTTTTTTTTCAAATTTTCAAAATTTGACCCTTGGGTCTTGACTTGATGTGCATTTGCAATATGAACATTTACAGCGGAGTGCGCTCGCCATCTATTGGATTTTTGCTGTGTGACACTTGGCATTTGCCAGAGATCTTATGGTCCCAGCCCCTACAAGTCCCCTCTCTAAAGAGATCCTATGGTCCCAGCCCCTACAAGTCCCCTCTCTAAAGAGATCCTATGGTCCCAGCCCCTACAAGTCCCCTCTCTAAAGAGATCCTATGGTCCAAGTCCCTACCAGTCCCCTCTCTAAAGAGATCCTATGGTCCCAGCCCCTACAAGTCCCCTCTCTAAAGAGATCCTATGGTCCCATCCCTACAAGTCCCCTCTCTAAAGAGATCCTATGGTCCCATCCCTACAAGTCCCCTCTCTAAAGAGATCCTATGGTCCCATCCCTACAAGTCCCCTCTCTAAAGAGATCCTATGGTCCCAGCCCCTACAAGTCCCCTCTCTAAAGAGATCCTATGGTCCCATCCCTACAAGTCCCCTCTCTAAAGAGATCCTATGGTCCCATCCCTACAAGTCCCCTCTCTAAAGAGATCCTATGGTCCCAGCCCCTACCAGTCCCCTCTCTAAAGAGATCCTATGGTCCCAGCCCCTACAAGTCCCCTCTCTAAAGAGATCCTATGGTCCCAGCCCCTACAAGTCCCCTCTCTAAAGAGATCCTATGGTCCCAGCCCCTACCAGTCCCCTCTCTAAAGAGATCCTATGGTCCCAGCCCCTACCAGCCCCCTCTCTAAAGAGATCCTATGGTCCCATCCCTACAAGTCCCATCTCTAAAGAGATCCTATGGTCCCAGCCCCTACAAGTCCCCTCTCTAAAGAGATCCTATGGTCCCAGCCCCTACAAGTCCCCTCTCTAAAGAGATCCTATGGTCCCAGCCCCTACCAGTCCCCTCTCTAAAGAGATCCTATGGTCCCAGCCCCTACAAGTCCCCTCTGGCATGATGGCCCTTATAACAATTTCCAGGCTCCTGATATCTTACAGCTTTGATCAGTCCTGACCGGCCTGTCCGTTGCTATTTCCACTGGAGCCATCACGTTGAGGGACTAACCTACTCCCTCTCTCTATATTCTTTATACTGAAGGCTTATAGCCTGGCTGGGCTGCCTCAATTACTTTTTATTAGGTCCTAAGAATATGCAAATTGAACCACTTCATCGGTGTGTGTTTTTTGATGGAAGAATACAAATCACGAGAGCAATTTCACTGATGAATGTAACACTTCAGAAACAGGAAGGATTGATGACATTGTGTGTAGTGAAGAAGAGAGAGAGAGAGAGGGAGAGAAAGAGAGAGAGAAACGGAGAGAGACGGAGGGAGAGAGAGAAACAGAGAGAGAGACAGAGAAAGAGAGAGACAGAGAGAGAGAGAAAGAGAGAGAGAGAGAGAGAGAGGGAGAGAAAGAGAGAGAGGGGGGATAGATAGGGAGGGAGAGAGAGAGAGAGACGGAGAGAGAGAGATGGAGAGAGAAACGGAGAGACAGCGAGAGAGAGAGACGGGGAGAGAGAGAGACGGGGAGAGAGAGAGGCGGGGAGAGAGACAGAGAGAGAGAGAGAGATGGAGAGAGAGAGAGAGACACAGAGAGAGAGAGAGACGGAGAGAGAGAGACGGAGAGAGAGAGAGAGATGGAGAGACAGAGAGGGAGAGAGATGGGGGAGAGAGAGAGAGAGACGGGGGAGAGAGAGAGAGAGAGACGGGGAGAGAGAGAGAGACGGGGAACGAGAGAGAGAGAGACCTGTGATGTTATATTGTAGGGACTAATTCACTAGTCTCTAAGCTCATTATTGAACTTTAGTGTGATGTCATCTTAACAACTTCAGGCCAGTGAAGCACCACCTAAAGCAGTAACCATGCAGCTCACAGTACAGTACAGTACAGTATCACAGTACAGTACAGTACAGTACAGTACAGTACAGTACAGTACAGTATCACAGTACAGTATCACAGTACAGTACAGTACAGTATCACAGTACAGTACAGTACAGTATCACAGTACAGTACAATACAGTACAGTATCACAGTACAGTACAGTACAGTACAGTATCACAGTACAGTACAGTACAGTACAGTATCACAGTACAGTACAGTACAGTACAGTATCACAGTACAGTACAGTGCAGTACACTGCAGTACAGTACAGTATCACAGTACAGTATCACAGTACAGTATCACAGTACAGTACAGTACAGTATCACAGTACAGTACAATACAGTACAGTATCACAGTACAGTATCACAGTACAGTACAGTACAGTATCACAGTACAGTACAGTACAGTATCACAGTACAGTACAATACAGTACAGTATCACAGTACAGTACAGTACAGTATCACAGTACAGTACAGTGCAGTACACTGCAGTACAGTACAGTGTCACAGTACAGTATCACAGTACAGTATCACAGTACAGTACAGTACAGTATCACAGTACAGTACAATACAGTACAGTATCACAGTACAGTATCACAGTACAGTATCACAGTACAGTACAGTACAGTATCACAGTACAGTACAGTACAATACAGTACAGTACAGTATCACAGTGCAGTACAGTACAGTATCACAGTACAGTACAGTACAATACAGTACAGTACAGTATCACAGTACAGTACAGTACAGTATAGTACATTCTCACAGTATCACAGTACAGTACAGTACAGTATAGTACAGTATCACAGTACAGTACAATACAGTACAGTATCACAGTACAGTACAGTATCACAGTACAGTATCACAGTACAGTACAGTATCACAGTACAGTACAATACAGTACAGTATCACAGTACAGTACAGTATCACAGTACAGTACAATACAGTACAGTATCACAGTACAGTATCACAGTACAGTACAGTGCAGTACACTGCAGTACAGTACAGTATCACAGTACAGTATCACAGTACAGTATCACAGTACAGTACAGTATCACAGCACAGTACAATACAGTACAGTATCACAGTATCACAGTATCACAGTATCACAGTATCACAGTACAGTACAGTATCACAGTACAGTACAGTATCATCCCCTCTCGATCTGTTTTTCAGTTCAGCTGTCTTCCTTTAAATGTCCTTATTAAACTAGAATAACAGATAGTCCTTACTGCTATTAGCCCATAGAAACACATTGAATAACAGATTACTGCTATTAGCCCATAGAAACACATTGAATATCAGATTCACTACATGGAACAACAGATAGTCCCCCAACAAACATCTAAATGAAGTTTGTTCTAAAGTGTCTATATCTGACAGATACCATATAAGAAAGATCAGGATTTTTTATTTGATTTAACCCTTTATTTTTTGGCTCTTGTCACGCCCTGACCAGTGGAACTCTGCTATTTTGGTCAGGGTGTGGTATTTCTATGGTTTATTTTCTATGTTTTGTTATAGCCTTTCTTTGTGGTTTATTTCTATGTTGGGCTCGGGGGTGATTTCCAATCAGACAGCTGTCGCTAGTTATGTCTGATTGGGAATCACATTTAAGTTCCTTTCCCCCCACGATGTTTGTGGGTTGTTGTCTCTTTTTGTTGGAGCAGTAACGATACGTTTATGCTCTGTTTTGACCGTGTTATTTCAGTCTGTAATAAATAACATGTGTTCGCTCCCAGCTGCGCCTTGGTCCACTTCTTCCTTCCTGCACGACGATCGTTACAGAACAACCCACCGAACCAGGACCAAGCAGCGGGAGGATAAGGAGCGCGAGAGATGGGCTCGCGAGGGGAAGGAGTTCTGGACCTGGGAGGAGATCATGTCGGGGAAAGAACCCTGGCGGAAGGATTCCCAGGTCGAGGAGGTGATGCCAGCCGGTGGAAGGAGTCGCAGGCGGCGGTCGAGGAGGCCCGGAAGACACCCCCAAGAAAATGTTTTGGGGGGGCTAATGGGGTGGTCCGGAAGGGCAGAGGAAGAGCCCAGACCACTGCTCTCGTGGGGGATAACGGCGAAGGAGGAGGCAGAGATGTGGCAGGTCCTGGAGGACCTGCGTAGGGACAGCGTGGAGGAAGAGCCTTGGGTGGCAGAGGTGCGCACGGTATCGCCAGTGCGCCTGCACAGCCCAGTGCGCTCTGTGCCAGCGCCCCACATTTGCCGGGCTAGGGGGAGTGTTCAGCGAGGACGTGTTGTGCCGGCTCAGCGCTCCTGGCCTCCGGTGCCCCTTCTCGGTCCGATGTATCCTGCGCCGAGGACGCGCACTGTGTCTCCGGTACGGCTGCACAGCCCAGTGCGTTCTGTGCCAGCGCTCCACACTTGCCAGGCTAAGGTGGGCGTTGAGCCAGAACGGGTGATGTCAGCTGTGCACTCCAGACCTCCAGTGCGCCTCCTCGGTCCAGGATATCCGGCGCCGCTTATGCGCACTGTGTCGCCGGTGTGCGGTCACGGTCCAGCACGTCCTGTGCCAGCACCTCGCCCTTGCCGGGCGAATGTGGTGCGTGTCCACAGTCCAGTCCGGCCCATCCTTGCTCCCCGCACCAGGTTAGTGGTGCGTGTCCCCAGTCCTGTCCGGCCCATCCCTGCTCCCCGCACCAAGTTAGTGGTGCGTGTCCACAGTCCTGTCCGGCCCATCCCTGCTCCCCGCACCAAGCCAGTGGTGCGTGTCCCCAGTCCTGTCCGGCCCATCCCTGCTCCCCGCACCAGGCCAGTGGTGCGTGTCCCCAGTCCTGTCCGGCCCATTCCTACTCCCCGCACCAAGCCAGTGGTGCGTGTCCCCAGTCCAGTCCGGCCCGTCCCTGCTCCCCGCACCAGGTTGGTGGTGCGTGTCCCCAGGCCAGTCCGGCCCGTCCCTGCTCCCCGCACATGTTTGGTGGTGCGTGTCCCCGGTCCTGTCCGGCCCGTCCCTGTTCCCCGCACCAGGCCCACGGCGCGTGTCCACAGTCCGGCACGGCCTGTGTCCGGTCCACCGGTGACCAGTCCTGTTCCGGTCGGTGGCTCCGCTCCGGAGCCTGAGCATGCTGCTCCACCGTGGTCCAGTCCGGGCCAGAGGGGTAGGGCTAGGGTGGAGGCAGGGGGAGAAAACACGCCCGGGGCCAGAGCCTCCACCGAGGGTGAGGCGCCCACCTGGGTCCCCCCCCTAATAGACTTTAGGTTGGTGCGCCGGGAGTACGCACCGTTGGAGGGGGGGTACTGTCACGCCCTGACCAGTGGAACTCTGCTATTTTGGTCAGGGTGTGGTATTTCTATGGTTTATTTTCTATGTTTTGTTATAGCCTTTCTTTGTGGTTTATTTCTATGTTTGGCTCGGGGGTGATTTCCAATCAGACAGCTGTCGCTAGTTATGTCTGATTGGGAATCACATTTAAGTTCCTTTCCCCCCACGATGTTTGTGGGTTGTTGTCTCTTTTTGTTGGAGCAGTAACGATACGTTTATGCTCTGTTTTGACCGTGTTATTTCAGTCTGTAATAAATAACATGTGTTCGCTCCCAGCTGCGCCTTGGTCCACTTCTTCCTTCCTGCACGACGATCGTTACAGCTCTAAACAGTTTCCATATATATATACTGCTCAAAAAAATAAAGGGAACACTTAAACAACACATCCTAGATCTGAATGAAAAAAATAATCTTATTAAATACTTTTTTCTTTACATAGTTGAATGTGCTGACAACAAAATCACACAAAAATAATCAATGGAAATCCAATTTATCAACCCATGGAGGTCTGGATTTGGAGTCACACTCAAAATTAAAGTGGAAAACCACACTACAGGCTGATCCAACTTTGATGTAATGTCCTTAAAACAAGTCAAAATGAGGCTCAGTAGTATGTGTGGCCTCCACGTGCCTGTATGACCTCCCTACAACGCCTGGGCATGCTCCTGATGAGGTGGCGGATGGTTTCCTGAGGGATCTCCTCCCAGAACTGGACTAAAGCATCCGCCAACTCCTGGACAGTCTGTGGTGCAACGTGGCATTGGTGGATGGAGCGAGACATGATGTCCCAGATGTGCTCAATTGGATTCGGGTCTGGGGAACGGGTGGGCCTGTCCATAGCATCAATGCCTTCCCCTTGCAGGAACTGCTGACACACTCCAGCCACATGAGGTCTAGCATTGTCTTGCATTAGGAGGAACCCAGGGCCAACAGCACCAGCATATGGTCTCACAAGGGGTCTGAGGATCTCATCTCGGTACCTAATGGCAGTCAGGCTACCTCTGGCGAGCACATGGAGGGCTGTGCGCCCCCCAAAGAAATGCCACCCCACACCATGACTGACCCACCGCCAAACCGGTCATGCTGGAGGATGTTGCAGGCAGCAGAACGTTCTCCACGGCGTCTCCAGACTGTCACGTCTGTCACATGTGCTCAGTGTGAACCTGCTTTCATCTGTGAAGAGCACAGGGCGCCAGTGGCAAATTTGCCAATCTTGGTGTTCTCTGGCAAATGCCAAACGTCCTGCACGGTGTTGGGCTGTAAGCACAACCCCCACCTGTGGACGTCGGGCCCTCATACCACCCTCATGGAGTCTGTTTCTGACCGTTTGAGCAGACACATGCACATTTGTGGCCTGCTGGAGGTCATTTTGCAGGGCTCTGGCAGTGCTTCTCCTGCTCCTCCTTGCACAAAGGAGGAGGTAGCGGTCCTGCTGCTGGGTTGTTGCCCTCCTACGGCCTCCTCCACGTCTCCTGATGTATTGGCCTGTCTCCTGGTAGCGCCTCCATGCTCTGGACACTACGCTGACAGACACAGCAAACCTTCTTGCCACAGCTCACATTGATGTGCCATCCTGGATGAGCTGCACTACCTGAGCCACTTGTGTGGGTTGTAGACTCCGTCTCATGCTACCACTAGAGTGAAAGCACCGCCAGTATTCAAAAGTGACCAAAACATCAGCCAGGAAGCATAATAACTGAGAAGTGGTCTGTGGTCCCCACCTGCAGAACCACTCCTTTATTGGGGGTGTCTTGCTAATTGCCTATAATTTTCACCTGTTGTCTATTCCATTTGCACAACAGCATGTGAAATGTATTGTCAATCAGTGTTGCTTCGTAAGTGGACAGTTTGATTTCACAGAAGTGTGATTGACTTGGAGTTACATTGTGTTGTTTAAGTGTTCCCTTTATTTTTTTGAGCAGTGTATATACATTTTCCTGGTACCGGGGAACTTTCAGATGAGTCTTGTGAGGCCTGTGGGCGTCCTAGATCAAAACAACCAACACGTATTTTTGGTGAGAGTCTCACCTTTCCAGAGAGGGGTCAGATTAGTGTGTAGGCCAAACTGTTCACGCGCTACAGACAGAAGTTGGCAGATCAGGCTGTAACCTGATCAGACGAGTCCTAAGACGCTTGTGGGGGTCGTAGAGCAAACCGGAGAACATCATCGTGTTCGTGGGAGTCTCATCTTGCGAGAGGGATAGTAGTTTTTTTTTAGGCCAAACCGTTTGGACGCTACAGATGATTTTGTGAGAAGACCGTTTTTCGGGGATGTCTCATGGACTGACAAACATCTCTCTAGCTCTGTCACCTTTCACCTCAGATGTGGAAGTGTTACGTAGGCAGACGGGGTGGAGTGAGACAACGATCCCCAGCTGTTCCTGATCAGGAGTCACAAGACCAACACAGAACATTCACACACACAAGACTGCCACGTCCTGACCCCAAAACTACTACAACAGCTCCATCTGCTGGTCAGGACGTGACAGACGGGGTGTAGTGAGACACATGCAATGCAAAAAAAATATATCTCTAGTTTTTAATTGAACCTTTATTTAACTAGTCAGTTAAGAATACATTTTTATTTACAATGACGACCTAGGAACAGTGGGTTAACTGCCTTGTTCAGGGGAACAGTGGGTTAACTGCCTTGTTCAGGGGAACAGTGGGTTAACCTCTATGGGACCGGCGGGACGAATTCGTCCCACCTACGTAACAGCCAGTGTAATCCTGTGGCGCGATTTTTAAAACGTTTGAAATGCTATTACTTCAATTTCTCAAACATATGACTATTTTACAGCTATTTAAAGACAAGACTCTCGTTAATCTAACCACACTGTCCGATTTCAAAAAGGCTTTACAACGAAAGCAAAACATTAGATTATGTCAGCAGAGTACCCAGCCAGAAATAATCAGACACCCATTTTTCAAGCTAGCATATAATGTCACAAAAACCCAAACCACAGCTAAATGCAAAACTAACCTTTTATGATCTTCATCAGATGACAACCCTAGGACATTATGTTATACAATACATGCATGTCTGTTCAATCAAGTTCATATTTATATCAAAAACCAGCTTTTTACATTAGCATGTGACGTTCAGAAAAAGCATACCCCCGCAAACTTCCGGGGAATTTACTAACAATTTGCTAAATTACTCACGATAAACGTTCACAAAAAGCATAACAATTATTTTAAGAATTATAGATACATTACTCCTCTATGCACTCGATATGTCCGATTTTAAAATAGCTTTTCGGATGAAGCACATTTTGCAATATTCTAAGTACATAGCCCAGCCATCACGGGCTAGCTATTTAGACACCCGGCAAGTTTAGCCTTCACCAAAATCACATTTCCTATAAGACAAATGGCCTTACCGTTCCTGTTCTTCGTCAGAATGCACTCCCAGGACTTCTACTTCAATAACAAATGTAGGTTTGGTCCCAAATAATCCATCGTTATATCCAAACAGCGGCGTTTTGTTCGTGCGTTCTAGACACTATCAGAATGCTAAATCACGATCGTGCGCATGGCGCAGAACGTGACAAAAAATGTCTAAATATTCCATTACCGTACTTCGTAGCATGTCAACCGCTGTTTAAAATACATTTTTATGCAATTTATCTCATAGAAAAGCGATAATATTCCGACCGGGAATCTGCAATTAGCTAAACAGCCGAAGGAAAAAACTCCACGGGGGCGAATCGCGCAGGCGCCTAATTCTATTGTCCACTGATGGGACACTTGGAAAAGGGGATAATGTGTTTCAGCCTGAGGCTTCCTCGTCATCGTTCAGGTTTTTCCCGGGTTCTGAGAGCCTATTGGAGCCCTAGGAATTGTCACGTTACAGCTAAGATCCTGACTCTTCAATAAACAGAAGCAAGAACAACAACACCTTGTCAGACAGGGTACTTTTGCCTGCCATAGGAGTTCTGTTATACTCACAGACACTATTCAAACAGTTTTAGAAACTTTAGGGTATTTTCTATCTAATAATATGCATATTCTAGCTTCTGAGTTGGTGTAGGAGGCAGTTGAAAATGGGCACATATTTTTTCCAAAATTCTCAATGCTGCCCCCTAGCCCGTAGAGGTTAACTGCCTTGTTCAGGGGAACAGTGGGTTAACTGCCTTGTTCAGGGGAACAGTGGGTTAACTGCCTTGTTCAGGGGAGCAGTGGGTTAACTGCCTTGTTCAGGGGAACAGTGGGTTAACTGCCTTGTTCAGGGGAACAGTGGGTTAACTGCCTTGTTCAGGGGAGCAGTGGGTTAACTGCCTTGTTCAGGGGAACAGTGGGTTAACTGCCTTGTTCAGGGGAACAGTGGGTTAACTGCCTTGTTCAGGGGAACAGTGGGTTAACTGCCTTGTTCAGGGGAACAGTGGGTTAACTGCCTTGTTCAGGGGAACAGTGGGTTAACTGCCTTGTTCAGGGGAACAGTGGGTTAACTGCCTTGCTCAGGGGAGCAGTGGGTTAACTGCCTTCCTCAGGGGAACAGCAGGTTAACTGCCTTGTTCAGGGGAACAGTGGGTTAACTGCCTTGTTCAGGGGAGCAGTGGGTTAACTGCCTTGTTCAGGGGAACAGTGGGTTAACTGCCTTGTTCAGGGGAACAGTGGGTTAACTGCCTTGTTCAGGGGAACAGTGGGTTAACTGCCTTGCTCAGGGGAGCAGTGGGTTAACTGCCTTCCTCAGGGGAACAGCAGGTTAACTGCCTTGTTCAGGGGAACAGTGGGTTAACTGCCTTGTTCAGGGGAACAGTGGGTTAACTGCCTTGTTCAGGGGAACAGTGGGTTAACTGCCTTGCTCAGGGGAGCAGTGGGTTAACTGCCTTCCTCAGGGGAACAGCAGGTTAACTGCCTTGTTCAGGGGAACAGTGGGTTAACTGCCTTGTTCAGGGGAGCAGTGGGTTAACTGCCTTGTTCAGGGGAACAGTGGGTTAACTGCCTTGTTCAGGGGAACAGTGGGTTAACTGCCTTGTTCAGGGGAACAGTGGGTTAACTGCCTTGTTCACGGGAACAGCAGGTTAACTGCCTTGTTCAGGGGGCAGAACGACAGATTTTTAACTTGTCGATCTTGCAACCTTTCGGTTACAAGTCCAACGCTCTAACCACAAAGCTACCTACCTGCTGTGGATTTTTTATTATGCCAATCCGATTGAAATATAGCTAGCTCTCTCTCTTCCTTGCTTCTCCTTCATTTTTTAAATAAATAAATGAATTTGTTCAAACATGGTCTTTCTCTCTCTCTTTGAGTCAACTACTCAACACATGTTATACACTGCAGCGCTAGCTAGCTGTAGTTTATGCTATCAGTACTAGATTCATTCTCTGATCCTTTGATTGGCTGGACAACATATCATTTCATGCTGCAAGAGCTCTGATAGGTTGGAAGATATCGTCCGGAAGTTGTCATAATTACTGTGGAAGGCTATGGAAGGGGGTGAGAACCATGAGCCTCCTAGGTTTTGTATTGAAGTCAATGTGGCCAGAGAAGGAAGGAAGCTTGCTGGCTACCATATAGAGTGCTGTTGAGGCTACTGCAGACCTTCATTGCACTACAGTGTGTTTTAATCAATTATTTGGTGACTCGTGAATATATTTAGTATAGTTTTATCTAAAAAGGAGAACTTTTTAAATGTTTAACTATTACAAAAACGAAATTGATTGAGGAGGATGGTCCTCCACCTTTCTCCACTGGCTGAAGCTCTCTCTCTCTCTCTCTCTCTCTCTCTCTCTCTCTCTCTCTCTCTCTCTCTGGGTAAGCAGCAGTGGACTGAATCTCTCTCTCTCTCTCGTACTCTGTCTCTTACTTCAGCCCACTGCTGCTTACCCAGAGAGAGAGAGAGAGAGAGAGAGAGAGAGAGAGAGAGCTTCAGCCCACTGCTGCTTACCCAGAGAGAGAGAGAGAGAGAGTAATGGCCTCTATTCATTATTAGGCCAGTTGATTTTCATTTACTCTTGGCTCCAACAATTAAAGGGAGCAGCTGCGGAGGTGATGAAGAGACTGGGACGGCCAGAGGTCACCTACTGCTTTAAGTTATAAATTAAACACTATCATCAACGCCCTGAACTCACCCCTCCTTCCCTCCCTCCCTCTGTCTGTCTGTCTGTCTCTCTCTCTCTCTCTCTCTCTCTCTCTCTCTCTCTCTCTCTCTGTCCGCTCTCTCTGTCTCTCTCTCTCTCTCTCTCTCTCTCTCTCTCTCTGTCTTCTCTCTCGCTCCTCTCTCTC